>NC_056741.1:1648244793-1648544793 GCF_019279795.1 Protopterus annectens | reverse complement strand
GTACGATTCACTATCCTACCACTCATTTACATAGGATTGCCTACTAATGCTTAGTTACATGTCTTACACTCAGCTTCCCCCCTTAGTAACCCCTACTCGGTGGCCATGTTGTTTTAGCCTGCTATTCCCTTCCATTGTAAATGCATGCTTTGCATAAACCCACGTTTGTGGGTTTAATTTTTTTATTTTTCTGTTTTTTTATAGCGCAGCCCATTTGCGCAGCGCTGCCCTATGTTTAAACATTTTTATTTTATGTTTGCTATTTGGCCATTGGCATGCTGCCTGGGACATTTGCAACCTTTATTTGGAGCTGACAAGGCTCCATTGTGTTATTTGAAGAACGGTACTCAGTTATCAACTGAGTACATTTCTGCAGATAACACGGTTCTTACACGGGCAGGTTTCTGCTTCCTGGATCGCAAAATTACCTCATTTGCATGCCTTTCGGCTGCAAGTGAGGTAATTAGCATATCCACGCCCTGTCCGTGTAAGTGCCGTTTTAGGTGCTCTCTTACACGCACATACAGGCTGTTCCTGGATCGCGATGGCTGCATGGAGTCTTACACTACTCTTAGACTCCGTGCAAGCCATCGTGAATCCTGCCCCACATCTTTTTTAAAAATGGATCAAAAATATAAGGCAAAATGGCCGGATTCAATAAAGCCTACTCTGTGTACACTAAGTGTACACTGTTCTGAATGAACAGACAACACATACATAACTCACACCTTCTTCCTCCTAATTTTAGTTTTCCTACTGATATTCTTGCAGCTTTAAATACTGACAGGGATTGATAAAGGTTACCACAAAGTGCAGACTACATGTACACTTACTGATAATCTTTCTGCGTGACTAGAAAGCACAAAAAATGTGAAGAGAATTTTAGTGACTACATATCGTGTACGCACGTGTAGCCTTTATTGAATCCAGAATACTCTAGGCATTTATAAGGCATCACACTGCAAAATGCCCAGAATCCTCTAAAGTAGTTTTGGATAACTTTTTTTTTGCAAAAAAAAAAAAAAAAACGAATATACAGTATGGATAAAAAAAATCATATTTTAAGGAAAGATTGAATTTCCTCATTTGACTTAGTAACAAGACTCCAACATTCACTCCCATAGGTTTTGATATAATGAGACAGCTCAGAGACATCCTGTATTAAAAGCTGCAGTTTATAGCCATTATTGCCTGCATTGTTCAATTTCATTTTAATTTCATGTTTTTCATTTGTTAACCAGATAGCTGTGCTGGACAATACTGTATCCTTTACAACCACAACCTGTGCCACAAAGACAAGCACAACTGTAATATATATAAATATATATATATATATATATATATATATATATATATATATATATATATACACATACTACACACACACATGCACACACACATATATACAGTCGATATAAAAATGTACACACCCCTGTTAAAATGTCAGGTTTTTGTGATATAAAAAAATGAGACCACAATGAATCATTTCAAAACTTTTCCCACCTTTAATGTGACATATAACCTGTACAATTCAATTGAAAAACAAACAAATCTGTAAGAGGAAAAATATAAAAACTAAAAAATGTACAATAAGCCCATTGCATAAGTGTGCCCACCCTTAAACTAATACCTTGTTGAAGCATATTTTGATTTAATTACAGCATTCAGTCTTCTTGGGTAGGAGTCTATCAGCATGGCACCTCTTGACTTGGCAATATTTTGCGCACTCTTCCTTGCAAAAGCCAAATCTGTCAGATTGCGAGGGCATCTCTTGTGCACAGCCATCTTCAGGTCACCCCACAGATCTTCTATTGGATTTAAGTCTGGGCTCTGGCTGGGCCATTCAAAAACTTTAATTTTCTTCTGTTGAAGCTATTCTTTTGTTGATTTGGATGTATGCTTGGGGGCATTGTTGTGTTAAAAGGTGAAATTTCTCTTCATCTTCAGCTTTCTAGCAGACGCCTGAAGGTTTGGGGCCAAAAGTGACTGGTATTTGGAACTGTTCATAATTCCTCCACCTTGACTAAAGCCTTACTTCCAGCTGAAGAAAAGCAACCCCTAAGCATGATACTGCCACCACCATGCTTTACCTTGGGGATGGTGTTTTTTTTGGTGATGCAAAGTGTTGTTTTTGCGACAAACATGCCTTTTGGAATTGTGGCCATAAAGTTCAACCTTGATCTCATCAGATCATAACATATTTTCCCACATGCATTTGGGAGACTTGATATATTGTTTTGCAAATGTTAGCCAGGCCTGGATGTTTTTCTGTGTAAGAAAAGGCATCCATCTTGCAACCCTACCCCATATGCCAAACATATGGAGAATACTAATAATATTAATAATAAGGAGATTGTTGTTACATGTAGTACACAATCAGTACTTGCCAGAAATTCCTGCAGCTCCTTCAGTGTTGCAGTAGGTCTCTTGGCAGCCTCCCTGACCAGTTTTAATCTTGTCTTTTTATCAATTTAGGAGGGATGCCAGTTCATTGCCACGTCACTGTTGACCCATATTTTATCTATTTTTGATGACTGTCTTCACTGTGTTCCATGGTATATCCAATGCTCTGGAAATTTTTTTGTACCCTTCTCCTGAGTGATACCTTTCAACAATGAGATCCCTTTGATGCTTTGTAAGCTCTCTGCGAACCATGGCTTTTGCTGTAGCAGGCAACTGAGTAAATGTCAGGAAAATCCTACTAGGACAGTTGAACTTTATTTGGGTTAATTAGAGTCTCTTTAATTGAAGCCAGGTGTGTACCCAAGATGACTGAATGCTGTAATTGAAGCAAAAGGTGCTTCAACAAAGTATTAGTTTAAGGGTGTGCACACTTATGCAACCACCTTATTGTACATTTTTTATTTTTTATATTTTTCCCTAACAGATTTGTTTGTTTTTAAATTGAATTGTACAAGTTATAGGTCACATTAAAGGTGGGAAAAGTTTTGAAATAATTCATTGTGGTGTCACTTTTTATATCACAAAAACCTGGCATTTTAAGAGGGGTGTGTAGACTTTCTATATCCACTGTGTACACACACACACACACACACACACACACACACACACACACATATATCTGTATATATGTATCTATATCTATAGGTTCATAGATTAGTACTAAGCTATCTGCCATGTGAGAATCAAACCCTGTACCTTGTGCCTGTAAGATAAATACCTTAACCATTATGCCAACCTCCCAACTGTATATATATATATATATATATATATATATATATATATATATATATATATATATATATATATATATAGGTTCATAGGTAAATAATAGGCTATCTGCCTAAGGACATCTATAAGCCTAGCCAGAATGTGTTGGCTTTCGCTGCCCCTTAGATTAGTTCCCTGTGCCTCGGCAAGCAGAGCCATTAGTTCCCTGTGCCTCTGTCCAGCAGAGCCACTGCAGTGATCCCTGGGGTAAATTTTCTGTTTCCCATCCACTCATCAAGGTTTCTCTTGAAGAGTGTTAGTGAGGGGCTCTGCCTAATGTAGATTAGAATCCTGTTCCAAACCATGGGGAGTCTCTGGGACAGGAATCTATCCCTCCAGCACGTCCTATTTATCATTGTGGTGAGGTTTAGATCTCTAGAGTGTGTGGCTCTTGGGGATTTGTTTTTTTTTTAGGTGGAGCATGTCCATCAATTCTGGGTTGGACATTGCCTTGTATGTCAGGCAGAGATCACCTCTGAGTAAGCGGTATGCAACCGAGTACAGCTGGAGTTTCTTCAGTTGGGCTGTATAGGGCAGATGTTTGAGTTCAGTTATCCTCTTGGTGAGGTACTTCTGTGGTCTTTCCAACTGTTGCAGGTTTCTTGTAAGGTACATCCCAAATGGGGCGTTGTACTCTATGATGGGTCTGATGAGTGATAAGTATAGGGGTACAATAACTTCATTTGTTCTAGATGCGAACCCTTTTGTGATTAGGTGGGCCATATAGAAGGATTTTCTAATCAGTTTGGCAATATGATTATCAAAGGAGAGATTACTATCTACTTGGGTTCCCAGATCCCTTATTACATTTCCTGTATTTAGGGAACTACCTCATATGTGGTAGTTCACGGATACTTTTTTTTTTCCAAAGGGGATGACTATGCACTTTTTGGCATTTCGCTTGAGGCCATGATTTTAACACCAGGTATCCATCTCAATGAGACCCTTCTGGAGGATGTCTGTATCATCTGGAGAGTCAATTATGGCCCCCAGTTTGCAGTAATCTGTGAAATTGGTCAGCCATAGTCCTTCTGTGCTTGCCTATACCTCTGAAAAGTATATACCGAAGAGGACGGGTCCCAGGACTGAGCCATGGGGGACACCACTTGTAACTGGTTTAGAGTCGGACCTAGAGCCTGCAACTCTCACTGTGTGGGTTCTATTCATGAGCCAGTTGGCAACCCATCTCATGATGTAGGGGTTTATGTTCAGACTGGTGAGCTTGTTTATAATACCAGAATGGGGAATGGTGTTGAAAGCCTTTGTGAGGTCTAGGTAGGCTGTGTGGACCTCCTTTCCCTCATCTAAAGCCTTGGTAACTGTCTCAAAGTTTTATATATATATATATATATATATATATATATATATAGATATATATATATATATATATATATATATATATATATATATAGATAGATAGATATATAGATAAAACACACACACACATATATATTATATAAATCTGAACACATTAGTGCAGCCTGTCAACTACCATATTTTGAGTAGGTGCGTGGAAACCTGAGTACCCAAAGAAAACCTATATATAAATAAGCATGAAAATTCCATAGAGGCATTAGCCAGAGGTCAGGATTGAACCCAGACTCTGGAGCTTTGAGTTACTGAGCTACTGCACTAATCAGCACTAATTAAACAAAGGGCATCAATCTTTTAACAAGACTGTTGTTAGATGATTAATGTACCCTGATTAATTATAACATTAATCATAATACTGATAATGAGGGTGTGAAACATTGCACCACATTTATTAATACCCACCCCCTAAGCTCCTAAGTGCTCCCTAAGCTTCCCTGTATTGTATCAGGAATTACAAGAGCACAAGATGGAGTTTTGTTAGCAAAAGCAGCTGGTAAAATTAAGCATTTGCCAAAAATAGTTTTTACAAAGCATTTTTTCTGATTAATCACTTTTTGTATAGATTTAAGTAAACAAACTTCAGAGGAACTTAGCTGCCGTATAATGTGGTATGTACCATATGTTTTAAATAAAAGCCCTTGAAGCACTTGAATTCTGAGTTTGAAGTATTCTTATGTTCATTAAATAAGTGCTTTCTTTCTTCTGTAATTTCCTACCTAATGAGCAAGTGTCCTCTGGTACCACACAGAATCCAAGGCATTCATCTAGTGTAGAGGGATAAAGCCTGACTACAATCCAGCTGACCTGGGTTCAATTAGTGTCTCAGGCAACTGAGGAACTGGCAGGGAAGAGCTGGATGTTATCATTTCAGGGAGAGGGCAGTCTCAAGGGCATTCCCCCACACTATCCCTGGTGAAGGCTAGAGACATGGAAGAGGGAGAAGACCAATAGAAGGATCACAGCAGGGTCCTTGACTGAGGTGCAGCAGGGATAACATCATAATCAGCATACTCATAACATACTTAACCTCTGGACACTACCTAGAGACCACAGGGGAGGGGAGAAACAAGGTAGTGAATAACTGAAAAATCTACTCTGCACATTGTATGATGACCAGGCATCCCAGGATGTCCTTAGGTTATGCATTGGCCCAGGCCATACAGAGTAAAGTCCAGGGAGGGGTATTGCTATTAGACCTGACAATTTATGTGGGGAACTATGGTAGGGATGACACAAAGGGGAAAACAAAAAAACACACAGTATCCACAGATAAGTAAAAGTATAACACAATTCTGAAAACTAAAAACACATTGTTCTTTAATGCTTTCTAGTTAATATAAATTTATTCTGAAATGTTTGATCACTCTAAACATGTTAACTGCAAATTATGAACATGTGGAAATTCATTAGCTTTACTGGTATAGAAGGATAAAGCCCAATGACCAAGCTAACCCAACTTTCATTTTCAGCTCGGGAAACTGTTGCAGATACTGTGAGAACAAGAGGAATGATGAAGCTCAACCTTCTTGTCTCTCTTTGGGGGAGGTGTGGGCATCTGTTTATCAGCACACTTTTCACTGTAGAATTCTTAGTGTAGATTGAAAATCCTACAGAGGCACTTTTCTCAAGGGGGTACAGCAGTCTGATTAAATCACCTGAGGAGCTCTAGGTGTGTGTCACAACAGAACACTGCACAGCAGCCCTGAACATCAACAAGCACACACAGGGGAGTTAGACCTGTAACTCAAGCAATACTACCTCTGTGTGCTGATGTGGAGATTCCATGGCTCTCAAAAAGCCTCTTTTGGGTATATGTCACCACACAGGTGTGTGAGAAGGACGGGTGACCCCAACTGTCAGGGTTGCAATGAGACACTGAATTTACTATGGAATAAAGACAACAGCTTTAGGGGGTAAGCTTTAATGCCACAACACAACCCAATCTATAATGTGAAGTGGACCTACCACAAAAAAGAAAGTATCCTAATGGAATCAAAAGTCAAGAAATTTCAGCAAAATAGAAATTTATAAAAAATAAACATGCACTATAGGGCTCATCTTACAATGCATTTTAGGTATTCATCATGTGTATATCCAGTATTATTATAGAAACACCCTTCTATGAACTATTACTGAATCAAGGCTGAATATTTTAAAGTTTACAAGAAGAAATTGTTAGCAAAAAATTAAGCATTTTCAAAGTGTGACAATGAGCAACACATTAACACAAACCAGTGTTTCAGGGCCCCAGCTGAAAACAGGTACTTATGTCTTCTAGGTTTTCCTGGTTAAGAAATGAAAAATAATTTCTGTAGACATGAATTTCTCCACAGCCACATCCCTTGCCTTTGGGTGTTGAATAAACTTGCTGAAGCTTTACTAGAATGACATAAATCCAGACAAAGCTTCACTTAAATGACCTTACAATAAAAAAGCATTTTAGACTGGTTTCTGTAATTGCTGCACACCCTTACTAAACTCCTTAGTGGCACAACCAAGGTGAAAAACAAAATCCCAAACATCATGTATCATTGGCAGAAGACAAAAGAAAACCATACTGGCATGATTAACCTTGTCAGAAATTATCAAAGAAGATAAATCAGCAAGTTTAAAATCATCCACTTCATGCTCAACCAAGTGGACAGAGATCCTTCCTACATCAGTCTCCCATCTCCACTCCCACCTCCAGAAACCTTCCCAAAGAACTGCACCCTCCCAGGCTGTTCATATCCACCTTACAAGTACCACTGCAAGCCAAAGTGTTCATTTGATGTTTTCAGGTTTTTTTCCTAGCATTTTGCATTTGACCCAAAAGTAGGGGATGTGGCTGTGCTGACACTTATTTTTCATTTCTTAACTAAGCAAACACTGTAGCATATATCAAAATAAGGACTGACACAATTCATAATAGAGAGAAAGAAGGGTAGGAAGCCATATATGTTGTAAAAGCATAATTAAAGAGCAATAGTTATAAAAGGTATTTAATATAACTGTTATTGCTTAGTTCAGAATCACCCTTGCATTAGGTACTTTTGTTAGAAAATTGCTAGCATGAATACTAATCTTGATAGTGGGTCTTCACAACCCAATTTCTTCCTTCTATGACTACATGGGAAAATCTCTAGTTAAGACTGAACTGAAAGATGAACCCTAGAGAATATTGTTTACAATTACTGGAACACATCAGCAATTATTGAATGAAATTCAGTCATCTGTGCTGAACCGTAACTCACCCTGCACTGATGGGTGAGTTGTTCTTTGTTGCTTTAATGTGATTTATAATCATTATTGGACACATTACATGATACTGGATCACATTACAATATCATTCACATGACCTTAATCACTCTACTCAACAGTTTGATGAACAGCTTAGCTGAGTGACCCGCCATCATGCACCAATAAGTAGCACACAGGTGCACACAATATAACACAAATACACACCCTATACCAGAACTGGATCTTGGTTAAATGGGGCCATATGCAGGGTAATGGACCAAGGCCTCCCCACAGCCATTCCAGTGTCCCATTACTTGTCTCTTTCTCCCCAGTTATTATAAATACAATTCAAATCTGTCATTATGCATACAATTTTCTTCTTTACTTTTACAATAATTACAGAAACATAGATTTCATTTAAAACTTTTATTTCAAACTATGTTGCAGAAACACTGATGGCAACTTGCAAACAAAAAAAATCAAAAAACAAAACAGTCTCACACTGAAATCAGACTTCGCACAAAAAATAGTAAACTTCTCTTCCCTTGAAACTCGCATTCATTAAAAATGCACAGAACCTCAGATTAAGTAGATATTTAGCCAATCCCAATAACCTGAGGTCAGAATCAAACCCTGTACCTTGAGTCATTGAGGTAAAGACCTTAACTACTATGCCAAATCCACACCCATCGAGAATGCACAGAAACTCACATTCATTGAAAATACATCTGCCCAGTGGTTGATTAAGTACCGTGGGCTCTGGGCTATTTTCAAACCATTTGCTCTCTGCACACATTTTTAGGACCATGCACAAATGTATGGGTTCTTTGATTCAACTTCCTGATTGTTTAAGTAAAATGTCTTGTTTAAAACAGCAACATTTGTTAGAGTGAGTTATATATTTATAATTTAACATTTTTCCATTAAGTAGAAAAACAAAATGTATGACCCAATAATGACAAAAGTACTAATGTTAGAATATTTCAACCACAAAAGGCCAACCAAACTGTTGTTATGCAATCCACCAATATCCATATTTAACAATTACAATCAATTTATAAACTGTGTACACAACATATGTCTGATTGTGATACCAATGGTCACAGTAAAGTATTCCAATTAACTTTACATTAATTCACACTAGTCCTGAAAGGTCAGACATTCTTATCCCTAGATATCCACCAAACACAGTAATTATTGCTATATTGTTGACTGCAACCTACTTGGATAACAGTGTAAAAAAAGAACAAAATGAAAAAATGAACATTAATAGCATTAATAATGATCAAACTTACATTTCAAATTTGTTTCACACAAATACACAGTAACCAAAGTACTCCAACTTAATTGACATACATGCACACAAGTCTGCAATTAAATTACAGACTGTTTAAAATGACCACATGAAAAAAGCATAAAGCATTTTCTTCCACAGACACCTCCAATCCTTACCAGCATTCATAGCCACATTGTTGACTGTGTACACCCCTTTTTATTATATTATGAAGATATAAAGCACATGTTCTTTATTAGTATTATACCATAAATATTCAGATATGTGTAACACAAACACAGTCTAATTAGAACAGTATTTATGACAGCATAAGAAAATTTACCACCTGATAACATATGCTAAGCAGATATGCACAACCTTAGCATTAGTAAAAGTCATCTGAGTAATTCTACATTAAAGAGCAGTATTACTAATGCAGAGGTTGTTGCTGGAAAAAAAAAGTTTAGGATTTCAGTGCTTCATCTACAAATGCAGTCCCTGCACCCCTTGAAGAATTAATTGCCTATGTCACTTTAAAAATGGTGTGCTGTTGATATTGGCACTATATTTCATGAACTAAAATGTCTGACAAACAACAGCAACAGGTACACAGTTACTAGTAATGCAGTCCTCGCAACCATTAAGAAGCCTAGCTCAAATTCCCAATTGCTCCAAAGCATTGTCTGCTTAACTGACTTGCTAAATGTCACACAGTATGTAAATGAAGACAAAAAGATTCAAACCCTATACATGTGCTACAAAAAGTGCCCCATTAATATGTCTGAACTTTAGTCCTCTGGGCTAACTGCCAGAATAACAGCTTTGAAATAAATGTAGAAATCCTCACCAATCTAATCTTGTAGAGGAGACTGTATCACAGTAATATGCAACAATGACTACATAATGAATTCTGAAGATCAGACTACTTTGATCATCATGCCAAGTAATGCAGACTATATGACCTGAAAAACGTCAACCCATTTGCAATTGCTAGAGGCTGTAAAGAAGGTACCGTAAAACATTACTAAACTGCAACATGTTTAGTCTGTTAAAATGAAACATGTTTAGAGTATATTGCACAATCCAGGCCTGTAAGTGAATTAATTCATTCTTTAGAGCAATGAATAAAGCAAAACTGTTAGATAATATAAATGCTGCAGCAGCTTTTGTTCAACAACCCACAAGTCACACAAAAATCAGAAATATAATTGCACCTAGCATATCTTTGAGAGGGCTTAAATCTCAATTTTTGACCTCCTTATCTCTTCTCTGTCATCAAGAATAGCTAGCTCCTCTGATATCACTCAGTACAGGTCTGACCTTTTTGAATGACTAATAATGACGTATTGTTGCAGTGTACACAGGCCCCCAGCAGCTTTACCAATATCCTATTATTTGGCTGTCCCTTCACCAATTACATATAAACACTGTTGAAACATGTCAGTGTACATATTATTTTCTTCTTTACTTCTACAATTATTACAGAGATTTGGATTTTGTTCAAAAATGTATTTTCAAATTTTACAGATAAAACACTGATAGCCATTAAAAAAAACACTCTTACACTGAAAACTGATTTAGCATGAAAAAAAATAAACTTCTCTTCCCTTGAAATAATGCATCTAGCATCTACAGGAGACTTGCTGGGATCCATAACTGAATATGTAGAGAATTGGTAATTATCATCTATGTGAGGGGTACAAAAAAGTTAAAAGGCAAATGTATAAAGCATTTGCTAGCAGCATGAGACAACTGACTGGGCACAAGTGTCCCTTTTTGTAAGCAGCCTCAGAGTGCTGTCTGGTGAAGTAAATTGACAGAGCAACACAAAAGACAAATGAAGGTTGAGAGAATCAAACCATGTATTATAGGATGCAGTTCATAGTCTTACTCATCTGCACTAAGTGCTAGATGAACAGTACATTTCATACCTGTCTGCCTGCAAAGAAACAAGCTAAATTAAAAATGTATTCATAGTTAATATTAACATAAATTCATCGACTTCATACTGTCATCCTTATACCCAGATAAACAAGAAAATGACTGTTAGCATTAAGGAAACCAAGGCTTACACCCAAAGAACAAGGCACATATGATAATACTCCTGTTTACTACAATCAGTTTCCCTTCCGTTACACCCTTAATAATCTGGTTTTATAGGTAGTTACTAGGCTTGCAATGCAGGTGAATGTTGAGAAGACTAACCCAAATTTCTAGATGCTCCAAAGCGCTATCTGGTTTAGTGACTTGCTCAAGAACAGGGCATAAATATGAGGAAAAATCAGAAATGTTTTGCAAAACTGGAGAAAAATCTAATAGTAGACTATTGTAAATCACTTAAAAAATTAACAGAACAAGTTTTGCATCAACATTTATTTTGTGAACTACAAAACTCTGAAACTCTACTGACTGAAACTGGCTGACTGTAAGCCTGAGTAATTTACCAAAATAATAGAGGTTGGGCAGCCGGTGTACAGGATTAAGGATCTAGCTACTTTACTTAAGATCCAGGATTTGATTCTAGGCCCTCTACTTTTGGGCATTTTACACACACATGGTATTTTCTGTTCAAATGAGGCTTTCCCAGTACCTGCTATTTCTCTGCAAAGCAATGTGTTTTGCATTCCTGGTGATGCTTCCCCCATCCTCTGCCTGCTTTCCTGATCAATCCACTCACTATTTCAAATAGCCTATGTGAACTAAATCTCATGCCAATTCTTGGCAGTTTTTTTTTTTTTTTTTATTTGCTGCCAGGGCCAGTTTCAGATGCTGAGCCAATGAGACTAGAGCTGGCAGGCAAAGCAGGAAGTCATCTGCTTGGATGACAAGCACTATCAGAAACATTTTCTGTTTTTTTTTAATTTAATGTAGTATGTCTGGGTGGGCTCCTTAGCCAGCATGGGGCCCTAGGCAGATGCCTAGGTCACCAAACGCTGCATCTGGCCCTGCCCTCTATCCAATGATATAATCACTCAGGCACACACAAACATACCAATCACATATCTGTTCAGGCAGCAGGCATTAAACCCATATAGACATACCCTAACAATATACAATCAAAGGCATGCAGTCACACTAAACATTTACTCACTGCCTCAGTATCCACACAGTGACATACAAATTCGTGTATAGACACACATCCCTACACTACAATGTACAACTTACCTATAACAGCAATCTGACCATGGCACGGCTGCTCTGCTTCAGCTGCACAGATTCCCCTACTTGAATACAGAGGTGCATATAAGTAAATTGCTGCATTAGTTATGGAATCTAAAGTACAGATATTTATGAATTGTGATGCTATGCAAGAATCATTATAAGAGCAGGAGTTATTTAGCCTAATTAACATAGAATATGCCTAGTAAATGCTACATTTCTGACAAACCTTACCACTTAGTACAGCATACCTATTCTAGTGTTCACTGAGAAGTCCATAAATCATGAACCCCTTGTAAACTGTTAATGAATTCCAGGATCGGTCTTCTCACATATTCACAATATGGTTTCTATGATGGCTATAAAGCCCTTATGATCATTTACAGCATATCAGATAAATGTTGGAAAACCTTGTTTACATGGAGCTTGTTTATAGTCATAGTATGATCTTTTGAAGTTGTTAATCATTACATACCCTTATCAAAACTCAAACATATTGACTTTATTGAAGGGACACTCTCCTGGGGACTGAAGGCCTATTTACCTGTTGTAAAGGTACACTACAATCTGGTGTACCTCAAGCATCTGTACTTGGACCTGTACTTATTTCTCTGTTAATGATCTTGACCAGGATGTTCCAGTAGCAAATCATACTATGTATTATATCAATGTTTGCATCATCCCCTCTAAAGGGAGTTCATTCATGTCTCAATATAGATAAAGAACATTTTGCATTTCATAATACTGGCAACCAAAAAGCCTCCTTTGGGCATGTGTCACCAAAGGGGAGGCTGGTGACCTTATTGGAAAGGTTACAACCAGGCCATTGAATTTAGTATGGATTAAGGATGGTCAAAACCTTCTAGGAGTAGGCCTTGGTGCCACAAGATAGCCCAAATTGTGATGTTCTGTGAACCTGCCACGAAAAAGAAAATATCACCATGGAATCAAAAGTCAAGAAATTCCAGCAAATTAAAAGTTTATAAAAATAAAAATTTTTATGTGGTTCACTATATGCTCACAGTGGAGCCTAACAGTATCTCACTACCTGATAGGCACAGGGCAGAGAAACTAATTCTGAATATCTGGCAGGAAAATGAAAGATACACATAAACTCCCTCTCACTCACAAGCACTCACTTGCAGGCAATTTAGAAAATTCTGAATAAACCTAGAGCATGTCTTTATGATGATGAAGAGAAGTGAAGCAACCTGCAAACACCAATACAGACAAAGGAAAGGCATGCAGACTTTGCCCAGATGGTAGCTCAGACAGGAGCTGAACTGGAAAGCCAAGTGCAATGCTAATGTATGTACCACAGTGCCATTCTGATGCAAATTTGTAAGGTATAAAATAAGTTTTCTGGTGCTAGCAATCATTTATTTCTATCAGAGGAGAAGAGATTAGCCTATTAAAGAAGCCCAGAGCCTCAACTGAACTGTATTTCCTGTCCCAATGCAGCATCGCCCCTGTGCTTACTCACTGCAGGCCGACTGTGTAAGAAAAGGAGCCAAAACATAAATAGATGTGATTTTATGTATCAGTTTCCATGCTTTCTACTTAATAAAGTATCCTACATCCTATGTCTTTAGATTCAACAAACAGTACCTGAAGCAAACCAGAGTCCACAGGGTACTGAAGATGAAGAAAGCAGCTCATTAAGGAGCCTGGCTAGGGCTATCCACTACATTAGGGATATTGCTGGGAATTGAGGTTAGAAGGGATATGGCCTCCCGTTACATGTACAGTTCACTTACTTATCTTCACTGTTCTCACTATATTCATTCACATTGTTTGTATCTAATAATGCCTCAAAAATAAGTCTTGATTTCTATTGGCTTTATGTGCATAATATTTCTGTATTTTCTCCTCAGGACTCTGCTTTCCAGTTGGAAATTTCCAGGCAACAAATGTAGATATTGAGCACTTGATAGATGAATGTGTATTTAACACCTTCATTTCATGAAATGAAACAGTTTTTAGCTCAGATTCCACAACATCTGAAACAAGTATCATTTGGTCACAATCTCAACTTTGTTGGGATGCAGCTTTGGGTAAAATGAATTTTTTTTTTTACTTTAATTTTTTTTTATTTTGAAGTATGATATTTTGTCAGACATTACATAAATTCAAAATGAAAAACATATATACAATTCTAAAACCTATAAATATCAGAACATTATTTAACTATATACATTAGTGTCTATACAGGAAAAAGCAATAATACCTTTAAGTAGATTGTGAAGAATGATAAATCATTTCATAAATCTTTGTCCATTTTCTCAAATATTTCCAGTATTTTCATCCAAGAGTTATAAAGTGATGTAGGTCTGGTTGTTCTGTTCTTTAGTGTAGATATTTCCATATGTCCAACCATCAAGGATAGATTTTTAACTTCCTTAAACGTGGGAGAAGACGTGCTTTTCCAGTGTATGATGACAATTTTATGTGCAACTGCCATCAGTGCCCATAGTATCTTGAAATCTTTTTTTTGGCACACAATCCGGGATGGAGTGTTTAATAATATCATTGATTTTGTTAATTGATAATTATCATTGAAGACAATCTGAAAAAAATAATTAATATTTTTCCAATACAATGTGAGACACTTACAATCATAGAAAATATGTTGCCAGTCAGCTCTTATTTTAGTTTGACATCTCCAGCATTTATCTTCACTAGCTAATAATTTGGCTAATTTGTGCGGTGTGTGAAAACTTCTGTTTAAATATCTCCAAGTAAATAACTGCCAATATATTGACAAAGTTGTTTGTTTTGATGATTTTAAGATAATCTTTTTCTCTTCTTCATTAGAAGGGTGGTTGTTTATCTGTGTATAGTAATCCCAGTAGTTACCTACAGAGTAGACTTTTGTTTTTTTAATAAGCTTGTAAATATTAGACAGGTAACCATTACCTTGATAAGGTTTATTTTTGATTATAATAAGATATTCAATAAATTCTGGAACAGTTTGTCTGACTGTTACTTGCATTTGTTCAGTTCTATTTATAATGTATTGTCTTAGATTTTGTAGAAGTAGCCATGAATCATTATTTATATTATATTTGTTAATTATTTGATCATTAGTTAATATTTCTCCTTGTTCTACCAATTGATGCCAATAGTTTATTGTACCTTTCTTTAGTATATTTATTTTTTGAATTTGGGATGTATCAAGAATAGTAGGTGTAAAGGTTATTGGAAAGGTCAGAAAAAAACAAGAATTAATATTTGGGACTTTGTTTATATAATTTTTAAAAGTTGTTAAGGTAATATTTATATATTATGAAGGCAATGTATTGCTTTTATTTTTCCCTACTAGGTGCTCTTTTAACAACCAGACTAATGGTGATGGTATGATGGTTAAAAAGTCTTTTATATGATTTTGACTATGTTCTATATACATTTGTTCATATATTTGTTTCCAAATAGGCATATAATGAATATTTAACCATAATGTTATATTTTTGACCACAGATGATATAATATATGTTTCAATGTCTGGTAGATTAATTCCTCCTTCTTCCCAATTTGTTAGATGTTTATTTAAAGCAATTCAAGGTTTATTTGGGAACCACAAGACGTTTAGTATTAATTTGTTAAATCTTTGGATGATATACTTGGGAGGTGGCAATGAAAGGCTTTGTATTAGATATAATATATTGGGAAAAATGACTGACTTAAAAAGATATAAATCTGTCTCCTATTGTGAATATATATTTGTTCCAGTTAGATATTGCTTGCTCTATTTTATCTAATGATTTTTTATAATTAAATATAAGTGAGTCTGTTAAATCTTCAAGCAGATCTATACCTAAATATAATATTTTGTTGCCTTCTGCTAGGAATTTGGAATATTTTTTTGTTTATATGTTCCTTTTTGGTATTGCATGACATGAATTTTGTTTTGTTTTCATTAAAGTGTAAACTTGAGACACTTTGAAAGTATTTTATGTCATTAAATAAAGCCTGTAAAGATTTGTTACTGTCTGAAAGGGATAGAAGTATGTCATCAGCAAAAAGATGTAGTTTAAGGTTCAAAGTTTTGATAATATATATTCCTTTAATGTTATTGTTTGACCTAATTTGATTTGCAAAAGGTTCTATTATTAAGACAAATAGCAGTGGTGATAAAGGGCAACATTTTCAATTTGTATAGGTCCTGATCTATATGATCCTAATTTAACATATGATATAGATTCTTTATAGAATGATTGGATGAGAGTGATAAAATTTGTGGGAAAATTATATCCTTTTAAGACTAATGTTAGAAAGTTCCAGTTAACAGAATCAAAGGCTTTGTTAATGTCTAGAGAAATTATGTTTAAATCAAAATTTATTTGTTTAGTATAATCTATTAACGTCAAAATTCTTTTAAGGTTGTCATATGTATTTTTTCCTTTGATAAAGCCTGTTTGATCTTTATGTATTAACATGGGAAGAAAGTGCTTGATTCTGTCTGCATATATTGCCATGAACATTTTATAAACTATTCTTAACAATGATATTGGTCTATATGATGGGCATTGTTTCTCATCTTTGCCTTCTTTAAGTATAGGGGATATCAGTGAATATTTCCAGGAGGGTGGGATATTTATATCTTGTTTTACTATGTTATATACTTTCAAAAGTAAGGATATAGCCTGATTAGGGATTAATTTATACATTTCAGGTAATATATTATCTGGGCCAGGTGCTTTATTTATTTTAAGTTTTTTAGTTTGTGATTTCAGTTCCGTCATAGTAATTGAATTACTTATAGCGTCTATTTGTTCTTGTGTTAACCTAGTAAGAATTTTATTTTCAAGGTAATTTTCTATATCTTTAGTGGGTATTTCTTGAGAATTTAATGAATTATTGGAGTTGTATTGTTGTCTAAACACTTCCAAAATATTATTTAGATCTGTTACTTTTTTCTTAGTATTTGGTATATAAATTTCTTTAATTTGTTTAGATTAGTTTTTTTTTTTGTTCTGTTTGCTAATTGTTTCTGGTGCTTTGGATTTGCAGAATAAGAATTTAATTTTATTTTCTCTAGATTAATTATAATCTTATGATGCAATATTTCTTCATATTTACTATTGGTTTGTAATAGTTCCTGTACTAAGTAAGCATTTCATTTTTGAACTTCCAGCTTCAGTTTATCAGCTTTCTTTTGTAATTCTAACAAATCTTTATTCCAGGTTTTCCTTTTGTTAATGTACCAAGATAATACCCCCACACACACACACACACACACACACATACACACACACATATATATAGTATATATATATATATATATATATATATATATATATATATATATATATATGTATATATGTATATATATATATATATATATATATATATATATATATATATATATATATATATATATATGGTTTTAATGAGTCCCAAATATATATTTCGGAGATGACTTCTGTTATGTTTAAGTCTAGAAATGTTTTAATTTCTTTTTCAAAGAATTCTTTAAACTCTGTTAGTTTTGTGATGTAAGAGGGTATTCTTGTGATGGGATTTGTATCTGTATGCTTAAGTTCTATCTTAAAAACTAGAGCGTTATGGTCAGATAGTGAACAATTTATTATTTTAAGTTTATCAGTTTTTGTTATGTCATTAGATATGTATATTCTGTCTATTCTAGAGTTAGCTCTATGCCTATGTGAGTAAAAGGAATAAATTAACGAGTCTGGGTCAGCAAATTCATTTATATCTTTTACGCACATTGTGTCTGTGAATTTTAAAAGTGCCTTTGAAATAGGTAGTTTTCTTCTTGCAGTTTTTGAATCTGTGTTCTTGTCATCTATTATATAGTTAAAATCTCCTGCTATTATCAGGCTACCTTTGGCTAAGTGGATTGTTTCTTCAAAATGATGCTTAACTGTTTCTAGTCCAAGTCCTGGTATCCAGTATAAATTTACTAAAGTATAGATTTTCTTATTTAATTCCATAGACACTAGACAAAACATACCAGCTGTACCACGATAGGTGTTAATTATTCTGGGAGATATGATTTCACTACGGATTAATATGGCTATTCCTCTTTTCTTTTGTTTATATTAAGAACTTGCTAGTACTGTGTAGTTGTTAATATTAATATTGTTTATATCTATGTCTAAAAAGTGTGACTCTGGTAAAAATACTATTTGTGGCTTATGTAAGCTTATATATTTGAATAAACTTCTCTTATTACTATTGTTCAGACCACTGGCATTTATAGATAAACATTTCATATTTTATTTTATGTTTGATTTGTATGAGAGTTTATGGAAGCAATTTTGACCCTTGGTTTTGTTTTATAGAAATGCTTTGATTCTTTCTTTATATATGTATTCTGTATATTTCCTGTAGACACCAAACCATTCTAACAGAAAAAATGAACAGCTAATGTTAGAATTTCAAATCGTATAATATAATCCCTATCTCTATGAGATAAAATACCTCTTTGCCTGACTAGTAAAATTACCCAAACAAACCTTCTAACCTTGTGAATAGTGTTTAGACTAATCTCTCTTAACCTCTAAATCAGTATAACAGTATTTACATAGCTTAAAAGAAGAATATAATCAGCTAAAAAGTAAAATATAAAAGTAAATATGTGAACATATGTATTATCTACACATCTAAATTTCATAACATGCTTAACACAGTAACAATGCTCTTATTTTATATATAAGTTTGCAATCAGGATTCAAAAGTAAGACTTCAAACTTAACATTCAGTATTATTTCAAAATCATGTAGTAGTTTACATGTCATTCTAATACAATCAAGTTGTTTTTGGTTCTTATTAAAGATGTTCCGGTACCTTTATATGAAGTTTAGATTAGGTACTTGGTTCAGGTTTCACGTTATTTTATATTCTTTCTAAACCATTTAGCAGCATTTAATTATGCCTATCTTGTCTTATACTTGTCATAAAGATAGCTTAATATTAATAATATACTTCTGAATAAATATTTCCATCTGTATATAAGTATGGAGTATATTCTAAAAACACAGCTATAATAATTGCTCGGTAAAACAAATGAAATGACTGACTTTCTGGGTTTGCATGAATCAAATGTCTAATAGCTGTCTGTAACAGAAAAGGGGGCTATGTTCCTGGAACTGGTAGCATCTATTACATTACAGATGTAAATAATTTAATGATGAAGTGCTACATAGAGATTGACAAAATGTTGTAACCATATAAAGAGCTGTAATGTGTAATGTGTAATGAACAGGAGTTTAAAGCTCTGAGGTTTACATACAGATTAAATTATTTAAGACACTTTTCCTTTATACCATGACCAGTCCATGCCACCTCATCTTGCCAGTACTTCAGTAGCAGACACAAGTTTCAGTGTGACAAGCATATCCATATAGGTGATAAACAAGTTTCTTTTTAATGGAAAAGTGTCTAAGTCACAATGCAGTTTGTGTTTCAATGGTTGCTAATAAATACTTAACCAGAATACAGCAGCTGCCCTTCTAATTTTGAAAACAACCATAGAGGATATCTGAAGACTGCAGCTGCTAGTAAGATTTCCACTCTCTCTGGGAACTGATGCTCATGATATCCTTACCGATACTTGTATAATGACTTTTAGATTAAATAAAAATCTAAGTCAAATATTGGTCAAAGTGAATCAGAAACAGGCCTGGCACTTCAAACATCAGCTTAAGAAAAATGTTAATTAGAGTATAGTCATAACTAGTTTACGTAGCACCCAATTCAGTGACTCAGTTTAACTATATCAGACCTCTTGCTACATATGTGACAAACAGCCTGCTATAGCTATTTCACCATATAAGAAATGTTGTAAGCCTGACTGTAATTGCAGCATCTGCATTAATTTCTGAATGCTGGTACACAGATCTATAATTATCAATGCACATGCAGTGCTGTAGCAAAGTTTTATTGGATCTGTTAACAGTGTTTCTGCTGCACTTGTGTTATAGTATCTTCTTTAGTATTGTGACCGATCAACTGCCTCTGTGTTGGGAGAATTTACCTATTTTTATATCTGATTTACCCATGCATATGATAGACCCAAGAAAGGCTGCTTGTCATTAAACATTTCTATTTCACTTAATGCTATTTATGTGTTCCAGTAATATGTGACAGGTGCTCATTTTGTATTTCTGCTTACAGAAGGACAAGCTGGTAGAGGCTCAATGGAAAAGCACCTCATTTAGCATACTTTTTAGTTTTAATAACATGTACAGGATGACTGAAATGTAAAATTTCTTATTTGATGTGTCAGGTAGTTTGAATAGCTGAATTTGTGTTTTAACAAGTGTTTATTTACATGCGTTTATGGTTAGCAGTACTGAAATTGTAAAAAGCAAGTGTACTTCTGTGTTTTGCGTCTCTGCATTATGAAATTGTGATTACATACTTTTAAGAGATGATGTATGCAGGGGAAAGAATGGTCGCAGAACAAGTTTAATGTTCCTGGTGTGGATAATGCTTTAAAATTCATGCAAACAGCTTGAGGAACAGACGGGAAGGAAAATATGATTTTTCTCCTCCTTGAGTAAGGTAATGTTCATGCTACTATAATGTATTGTTCGGAGTTGTATAATTTGTAAATGTAACTGCTCCTATGTCAACTACAAAATGCTGCAAAGCACAACACAAACTGAAAGTTTGTTTAATCGCTCCTGCAAGTGTTCTGTTTTAGTTTAAAAAATTCCAACACTTGTAATTAAACATCTAGTTTAAGGGGGCATGTAATAATACATTCTAAACATTTTAATAGCCTTGTTATTTCATTTTATGACAAAGTAATCTAACATTTACATGGCAATGAAACAGTCTCTATGATAACTTGATAATCAGGAATATTCATTGATAAAGCAACATTTACTAGCTGTTACTATAAGTAATTCAATTAATTTATAGCATCCAGAACTGAACATTTAGTTTAAGACTACAACCAATAAAAAAGTTCAAATACTTTTTGCAACCCATTTAATCATCATATCAAGAACTTATCAAGCATTTTCATATCAGTGGACGCTCATATAATGACATTTCTATTTGTTATTGCTTTTTATGTTAACTATATGGAAATATTTATATATTTATTTATAAGTTTAACCAAATGAATATGAAAGTAATTGATAAATGACTGTAGTAAAATTGCTCTATTTTAATAATTCTAATAATAATAAATGAATAACTGTAAAGGGGTACCTGTTTTATGCTGGTTTGAAGACAAGAAAACACTCTCTTTTTTTTTTGTTTGTTTTTTTTCCAAACATTTACATTATGTAAAATATGAATGTTTATTTGTCCTTTAGTTTTTTCTTCTTTTGTTCAACAGTCTTCCAGTTGTTGGGTTCTGCATTTCTTTTGGGTGTACTATCTGACCATTCCATAGATTCTTCTTGTGTTAAGATGTTGTTATTAGAAAGATACTTTATTGCTGAGTCCGCTGTTTCAAAGATTTTTATTCCCTCTGGTCAGAAGATTCTCAGTCTTGCTGGAAACAGAAGATAAGTTTTCAGTTGCTTCTTTTTTAGAACTTTTATTATTGGTAGGAATTATTTTCTTTTGGAAACTACTTTAATAGAATAGTCATTATCAAATCTGATTAAAGCATCCTTATACTTGATGGTTGAATTTGCCCAGGCATTTCTTAAGATAAGATATTTGTCCTGTGTAGAGAAAAGTTTCACAATTATGGATCTCGGCTTATTTTTGACTGAAGAAGTATTTCCAGAGGCTGTTAATGACCTGTGTGCTCATTCTATGCCATATGAAAGGGCTTCAGGTAAATTCACTATGTTTGGTATCCAGGAGGTGAGAAAGTTTATTATGTTATCTCCTTCTGCTATTTCTGAAAAACCATATATTCGAATGTTGTTTCTTCTTGTTCGGTTTTCCATACCCTCAAGCTTTTCTAATAAGTATGTATTTTGTTGTAACAAAAATTTTGTGTGTTGTTCTTTTGTTAGAAGTCTAGAGTCAATGTCATTTAATGACTGTTCTATAAGTGAAACTTGCCCTTTCTGTTGAATAAACATTTCCTGAAGTTGTTCAAGTTGTTTAGAGCACTTTTCTTTAAAAGTATCAATTTTGTTATCCATCTTATCTATCTTAATTGTAAGTTCCTGTATATTTGAAATAAGAGAATGCAGTTCCTTTTTGATGGAAGAATCCTGAGTTGAGTTCTTGTGATGACTCATGATGTATAGCTGAATGTGGTGTTGTCTTTCCAGTGGTTAATTTGACAGGAATTATCCAAACATAAACAGTAACATTTCTTCTGTAGATGCTCCAAAGTATTAAGAATTAGTTAATAGTAGAAATTTCCTCAAATTGTTCCTTATTTCATAAAATTCCTGTCAGGAATAGTAATGAGGTAAGAGAGCTGAGAGAAAGTGCTGCTAACTGATTACGATCTTGGCCATGCCCCCCGGTAAAATGAATTCTGAAGGTTTCTTCTTTTAAGTAGTTCTCTATTGGCTGTCTTAACACCACATAATTGTACAGAAGCAGCATTCTGCCATGTGCAGAAGTCTATATGTTCCAATTTCTCAGAAACAGCATTTTGCACAGTGCAGAAGCCTCTATGTCCCACCTTCAGACATCTAAACAATGTTCCAAGGATACAAATGAAATAACAAAGAAAATATGTGCATCCAAAGTGATATTTTATGTTTTTGTTACAAAATAATGCATTAAGCTCTTCTGTAGTAATAATTTTAGTATATGTGCTATATCTTTGACTCACTAATTCAGGATACATACTAAAAATTAACAAACAAGTATATTTTGGAGCACAGCTAGCCAGACATAAATAAGTAGGAGTTTGGTTTGATCAATAATCCAAATCTACTTTGTGTAATGGACAGACGGGAACTATCTAGACATTGGTATACATTTCCAAAATTTCTGGAAACACTGCTGGCTTGTACATATGTGCTACATTGCTATGTATTTCTACTTTTATTTACTTATTTTACTTATCAGCTAAACCTGTAAGAAGATATGTAGCCGATACAACAAAATAAATGAAAAACAAACTATGTTGCATCTCCTGTATTATTTAACTATCTTTTTGTATTTTATGTATTGTAGTTGATGATCCACTGAGGCAGAAAAAGGTGGCAAATGCTTTGTTAGAGATTTTCAGCATGGTAGGTTTCCCAAAAGAAATACTGACTGACAGAGGTGCCAATTTCATGTCAGACCTGCTGGCTTGTCTGTGGAAGTAGTGAAGCACCTGAAGACCATCCCCTACCAACCACAGACTAATGGTCTTTTTGAGAGGTTAAACTCTACAATCAAGTCCATGCTACGGGCATTTGCAGACCAGTTTAAGAGGGAGTGGGGCAAATATTTGCCCCATCTGTTGTTTGCTTACAGAGAGGTTTCCCAGGAATCCACAGATATTTCACCCTTTGAGTTGCTGTATGGGCATAGGGTGATGTGACCTCTAGATTTAATTCGAGATGAGTGGAAAGGTGAGTGTGAATCTCACAAGGAGTCTTTTGTGGCATATGTCCTAAACCTCAGGAAAAAGCTCAGGGAACTCATGGGCTTGGCCCAGCAGAACCTGGCAGAAGCTCAACAACAGAAAAAAGTCTGGTATGACAGGAATGCTCAAGCTAGAGAGTATGCTGTAGGGCAGCAGGCGATGGTTCCCATTCCTGTCAGACACAATAAGTTGCAAGCAGCTTGGGAGGAACCCTACAAGGTGGGAAGAAAGGTAAGTGATGTTAACTACATGGTAGAACTGCTAGACAGGAGGTAGGGGCACAAATTGTACCATGTTAACATAATGAAACCTTACCATGTTAGGAAAGGTCCTTGTGCTGAGTATTTGCAGTGGACAGCAGGAGGAGTCTGAGGGTGGTCTGGTGATCTCCTCAGTGAGGCTCGGACTGACACCTCAGTGGAAGGGGTAACAATGTCCCAGCAGCTATCCCCTACCCAGGTTTGAGAAATCTGAGCAGTGTTACAGGAGTTTGGGGACATGTTCACTGGGAAATGAGGGTGCACCTACCTGGTGAATACAGGACCCCAAAGGCCTATTAGGCAAGCCCCTTATAGGGTGCCTGAGAGAGTCAAACAGACTCTAAGGGAGGAGGTGCAGGAGATGTTGGAACCAGGGGTAATTCAAGAGTCCAACAGTCCCTGTGCCCCTCCAGTGGTGTTGGTGCCAAAGAAGGATGGCAGCACCAGGTTCTATGTGGACTACAGGAAATTAAATAGTCACACAAAGTCAGATGCTTACCCCATGCCTAGGACAGATGAGGCCCTAGAGCAGCTGGGTGGGGCTAAGTATCTTACCACCATTGATCTTACCAAGGGTTACTGGCAGGTGCCCTTGACTCCCAGTACTAGAGAGAGGTCAGCCTTTGTGACTCCTTTTGACTTGTATGAGTTCACAAAGATGCCCTTTGGGATGAAAAATGCTCCAGCAACTTTCCAGAGGCTGGTAGATCATATCCTAGCAGGAGCAGGAGGGATTGCCCTTGCTTAGTTAGATGATATTGCCATCTACAGCCATTCCTGGCAAGAGCACCATCAGCATGTCAGGGAGGTGCTGGGCAGACTACAGAGGACAAGGTTGACCATTAAGCCGAGCAAATGTCAGGTGGGTATGGCAGAGGTCTCCTACCTGGGACATAGAGTGGTGAGTGGTAAGATCAGGCCAGAACCTGCCAAAGTGGAAGCCATTCAGGCATGGTCTGCACCTGTTACCATAAAGTAGGTGAGGGCATTCTTAGGGAAAGCAGGGTACTACAGAAAGTTTGTCCCCAGTTATAGCACCATAGCTGCTCCCCTCACAGACCTGACAAGGAAGAACAGGTCAGATAAGGTAGTGTGGACCACAGTATGTGAACAGGCATTCCAGAAGCTTAAAAAGCTTTGGGAGGACCCCCTGTGTTAGCCAGTCCTGATTACAGCAAATAATTTGTTGTGCAGGTGGATGCTTCTAACTATGGGGTGAGGGCTGTACTTAGCCAGATTTTTTTAAGAGGGAGAAGAGGACCCAGTGGTTTATCTCGGTTGTAGGCTTCAGTCCAGGGAGGGATGCTATGCAGCTGTAGAAAAAGAATGTCTGGGCATAGTGTGGGCACTGCAGAAACTTCAGCCTTATCTGTATGGAAGAAAATTCACTGTATTTACAGATCACAGTCCCCTAACATGGTTACACCAAGCCAGTCAGCAAAATGTCAGGTTGCTAAGATGGAGCCTAGGGTTGCAAGCATATGATATGTCAGTGCAGCATTGCAGTGGGGTTAGCAATGCCACCACAGATGGGATCTCAAGACAGGGAATGTGGTAAGGTATGCTCAGATAGACCTAACCTTCTCAAACAATGTTTCTCAAGGGTCACTTGAAAAACTAGCGTGAGTTCTCCAGGGGGGTGCAGATATGTGAAGGCTGCCAGCCTAGCTAGATAGAATTTTGTAAATAATTCTATGTCATTATAAAATTATATTAATGTAATCTACAGGCTTGTTCACAAATGTAAGAAAACTGTGTTAAATGTTGAACTTTAAAAATATAACCACAGTGCACTCAGCTGGAAGAAAGCTGATAAGTCAAGCATTGTATGACTGTTTTATCTCAGAGCTCTGAAACAATATGCCTAGGCTAAGACATTCCTTCTATTGTTTTGAGACCAGAGTTAATTACTAGATTTTACATATATAATGTCTTTTATTGCTGTGGTCTCCTGCAGGTGCATATTACAAAAAGAAATGTAAATTCTGAGTTGCTGTTAACCTGAGAAACCAGAGAAGTGTCAAGAATGATGTAATGTGAAGCAGTACTGTGTTATAAATTTTAGGGCAGAAAGAAAAGATAGCAATTTTGCATTTGTCTTCAGAACTGACTACTCACCAGCATTTACTTTGCTCTGTCTGTATGTAAGCAGGATATTAGACTTTAGTGTTTCTCTTAAGAAATAGATAGAAAATAGTAAGTTTAGACTAGCTGTTTGCTATATTTATGTCAGACTGTTTTACACTATTATTTTAGGCATTTTCATGTGATTTCTGAACTCTTGGCTAGCACTGTGTTGAATTGAGAAGATTTGTATTGTGTTTTTATTATTTATTATTAAATATTTTTAAACCTTTCAACTGTGGCTGTTTTGTGTTGAGATAATTTAAACTCTAGAGTACATGTTTGTATTTAATGATACTGTCCAAAGCACTCATTAGTCTTGCTGCTTAGTCACACTTACTATTTGGATATCAGTAATATTGCACAGTGAAATTGGGCACCCTTTGGGAAGGGCCTTAGAGTTGCTGATAAGTAGGGGTCCTGGTGGCAGTGATTTCTGTCTTATACAATGGAGAGAAGGGGGCATAGCTGGAGAACTTATGCCAGCCTTCCTCAGAAGTGTCTATGTGTTTGTATATAACTCATATCTCAAAGTGTGTGTGTGTCAGCTACTTGGGCAGGGACACAAAGCACAGGTTGGACAGAGAGAGTGCTAGGAGGACTTGGCTTGGACCCTGGATAAGGACCCCACTCTATAGCTGTGACAGTGGGGGTCTTATTTGGGATCAGGAGGGAAAGAGAGAAACCAGACCCAGACTGACTGTGATCTCTGTGTGCTCGTAAGGAAAATTGTACTTTACTGTGTGTGTATTTGTTATCCCTCCCAATGTGGGTGCTCCTCACTGGTGCTAGTAGTGAGGATTGAGCCTCCTTGATTACTGGGTCAGTGCACGGGCATCACAATAGGTATATATCATTTATTCATTCAATTGATTTGTCTAACTGCTTATTAAAAATGGAGACATGCAGTATTTAGTTTGTCATGGCCAAAAGAAGATGGTACTTACTGCATGGTAGGTTGCCAGATAGCTTTCTTGTGTGCTTTTTATACTGCATATCATTTGTCTGTTATGTTCTAGGCAAATGTCAATATAACTGGGTGGATAAGGTGGCAAATGTCAAAAGCTAAACTAAAAACTCCCCTTGAATACTGTGGAGAGCCAAGCATGTTTAACACAGTCTTGTTGGTATTTCCCCAATTAATAGATGCATATTTTTGCCTTTCTCATGGGGTACATTGCAAAGGAACCAAAAAAGCATATGAACTTAAATTAGAAAGTTTATTATTTTTCTAATTTATGGAAAGACTGGAGTTGTTAAAAGACATGAAATTGCCAGGGCAGCATTTGCACAAACAGTAGTGTGTTCTCGATTTAAGAGAGGAAAAAAATAAAACTCCGTAGACCTACTAATTGGATAGTAGCCTTTCATCTTTTTTAGTATAAGATTGTAGTATACTGGAATTAACTGGAGACAACTGAAATGTGACTGAAGCAAAAGTCTTTATCTGTTAATTACCCAAACTCGTGCTGAATAGGTGCCAGTCTTTCCTTTATGGGCCAAGTCTTGTGTACTTTTCAGAATAAATTCTCCAAACACTGTAGTTTATTCAACAATGCTTTATTAGATGTTTACAATATGTGAATACCGTCTTCCTTAACAGTGCTGATAAACAATGACAATCTGTAAAAATGCTGGAATGCTGATTAGTATCCAAAGTTACTTTCCACGTCATATTCTGATTGTCCTGAATAACATAAACTAAAATAGTCTTTATTTGACCTGTCTTCTGTACTCAGGCTCGAGTGTCTATATTGTAGCTTAATCTTTCTCTGTAATGACAGGTCGAATGAACTAAGTAACCTTAACTGAACTGCTATCCTGAACACAATATATTATATTGCTTCAGTCCAGTGATTTTCCTTTGTAAACTGCATTCACTCCCCCTAACCTTGGTTGTCTCATATGTGCTTTATTTAACATGCAATTAAAGAACATTCTTTAGTTGGCAAGATTGTATCTTTCCCTTGAGAAAAGAACATTCTGTATTTCTGTATTTTCTACACATTTTATGGTCATCTTTCTGTAAAAATTGATAAGATTGTACTGTACCATAATTAGCTGGAAACACTGAAATGAGACTGAGAACGAAAGTCTTTATCTGTTAATTACCCAGACTCATGCTGAACATGTGCCAGTCTCTCCTTTATGGGCCAAGTCTTGTATACTTTTCAGAATGAATTCTCCAAACACTGTACTTCATTCAGTAAGGCTTTATTAGATGCTCATAATATCCGAATACTGTCTTCATTAACAGTGCTGATAAACAATTAGTATTCAAAGTTACTGCATGTTATACTCTGATTGTCCTGAACAACGTAAACTAATATAGTCTTTATTTGACTTGCCTTCTGTATTCAGGCTCAAGTGTCTGTAATCTTCTCTGTAATAACAGGTCGAATGAATTAACTAACCTTAACTGAACTGCTATTCTGAACACAACATATTATATTGCTTCAGTCCAGTAATTTTACTTATTTACTTTTCCTAATCTTGGTCTCAGGCTTTGTCTTGTATGTGCTTTATTTAACATTCCATTAAGGAACATTTTGTAGCTGGCAAGATTGTATCTTTTCTTTGAGAAAGGAACGTTCTGTATTTCTGTATTTTTTACACACTTTATGCTTATCTTTCCTTTCTAATAAACTGCCTCTCATGCTTGACCAGCAATGTTATTTTTCTTTCTTCTTAACTGTCTTTATGCATAAATAAAATGGGCTCCTATTAAATGTTCGAAGACGCATTCTTTCCAATGTGTCTTGATCGAACTTGAAAGCACAAAAATGCAAAATAGCGAAATGGCATATAAGTAAATTCTTTCACTGGGAAAGAAATCGCTTGGCCGCTTCCATTACTTTGCCATTTTTGTCACTGTAGTGCAATCTTGGAGTTGATATATTTAAGTAGGGGGGTGGGGGCACAGCTCCCAACATTGGGGGGTTTGGGGGGGCAAAGCCCCCCACTTTATGTAATGTTTTAATTTTTTTTGTGGAACAGCAATTTTTTCACTGTTCTAAATGTTCAAGATTGCAAGTTTTCACTTACATGGGTTTGATAAATCATCATTCGCTTCTTTAAGCGTTCGATGATTTAACAAAGACCCAAATAAAATGCAATTTATTTTACCCTTTAGCCAGTCTAATGTCTAATAACTACTTTAAAATGAAAGTCCCTAGTCTACCATTTTCCTTTTTAATAAGCTGTCTTTCTCTGAAACTGAATGGGTACATGTCTGACACTACATATTTTACCTTTTAGTCTGCATAATGCCTAATAACTACATTAAAATGGAAGGCCCTAATCTAACAGTTGCCCCTGAAGTCCTTGACGAATGTCTACAGGGACTAACTTTTGAAGTTACCTTGCATCTGTATTGCTAACTACTGTATACAGTTTTATGCTACCTGACTTATAATCTGAAAATATTTTTTTATTTGGTAAATGAACCTTCAATTTTAATTTTGACCACTAGGTGTCACTTGAGCCTTTATGACCTGTTCTGATTGAAGTCTCTTAACTTTATAATTTAATTATAACTAGGCAATTGTTTTCTTTATTTGGTGAATAAACTTGCGATTTTAATTTTGACCACTAGGCTTGAAGTCTGTTAACTTTATGATTTAATTTTCATATTACCTACATTCATAGTTTTTAGAGTCTTTAAGTCTAAATTATGATGTATGAGTGATATAACCTGTCTTTGTGAAAAAGAAGTTTAAAATATAAGTATAAAAACAAAGGTATATACAGCTGCCCAAAGGTCCAATCCCAGAAGAAGATTAACAATGGAACAAAACCAACAAGGTAGGACCACCAAAGCTATAAAATCCAGTTTATTCCAAGAATAAAACCAAAGGGATAAGCGCTTTCACGTAGAGTATCCACACTTCATCAGCTCTCAAAATACAAAGTCAATCACTCAGTTTAAAAAACAAAGCTAAATGCTAATTAAAATCAATTGATATCAAGTTAAAAACATAAATACATCAATTAAACAATTGCAATGCTAATGCAAAAAACTCACTTAAAGGGCCGTGCCTCTACAGCAGGCTTAATGGTTACATAGCTATTCAAGCCTGGATAAATATGTGCACATAACCTAAAAATCCATTTTAATTCAACATATTCAAGATGATTATTGGCATTACCCCCTCTTGGATTATTAAATACCAGTTGCAACACCTTAAAACTAAAGCTGTGCATATTAAACTCAACAATGTGTTTGGCCAAAGCATTCTGTGTATTAAGATTCCCAATGTCATAAAGATGGTTATAAATCCTGTCTCTCAGCCTTCTAGACGTTTTGCCAACATAAAAACATTCACAGCATTTACAGTTGGCAAGATATACTAGGTTGCTGCTATCACAGGTAGCATGAAATCTGGGAAGAATTTTAAAATCCAGGATAGGATGACAAAAGAGTTTTGTTACATTTAACGCTCTGCACATATTGCAGCGTCTGCAAGGAAAACTGCCCAAACTTAGGCTTTGTCTTGCTGGATACACTGACTCACATCTTTGCATAAAAATTGTTTTAGATTTAAATTATTCTTATATATGAAACTTGGTGCTTCTCCAACTATATCAACAGTAATGGGATCTATGGTCAAGGTGTGCGAATTCCATCTAATAATTTCTAACATGACTGCATTATCATTGGCATATTTTGTTATAAAACTAAGTTTCCTACCCTTGAAATGTCTGGTATACCTGGGATAATTCAATGAATATGGAAAGCCATTTTTAGATGAAGATACAGAGCTGTTCACAGTTGGATACATATCCTCAAATATATCCTTCTTGGAACTATCCAATACCATCCGAGTATAACCCCTATCTGCAAACAACTGCTCTAAAGTATTAATTTAATTATTCAACATAGTTTGCTCTCTACAAATCCTCTTCATTTTGTGATATTGTCCTTTCACTATATTAGGGAATATGAACCTAAGGTGCATACTGCTAAATTCTAGCAGGTTATTTTTCCAACATGGTTTACAAAATAAACCACTGCTAAGAACCCCAGAGTCATCCCTATGTGCAGTAACAGCTAGAAAGTCTACCTTTTGTATGGATGATGTCATGGTAAACTTCAAGAAATCAGTCATGGACTCTAGATATTTAATGAAGTCCTGCAAACTAGAAAGCTCACCATTCAACAACAGAAAAATATCATCCACAAACCATCTATATAAAAGGACGTGTGGAAAATAAGTACAATTAAAGACATGCATATTCTCCCAATAATGTACTACTAAATTTGTATAGGAGTCCGCACATGGGGTGCCCATACCGACACCCCATTGCTGCAAATATATGTTGTTGTCAGACAAAAACACATTATCGGAGAGAACCATTTCCAGTAATATACAAATTAAGGTCATCTCATTATTACTCACTATTTAGAATTTCTCTAATGGCATCCAAACCATATTCGTTAGGTATAGAAATGAACAGACTTTTTACATCAAGTGTAACCAATAAACATTCATGAGAGGGAGAATCATTATTGTATACATCAATATCATTTAAAAACTGAGTAGTATCCTTTAAGATAGTTGGTATTTGCTTCACTATCAGTCCTAGTTTCTGTTCTATATAAATAGACATGGTCTCAGTTGCCCACCCGCCTCCTGCAACCATAGGTCTCATAGGGGGTAGATGTACAAGCTTATGCACCTTTGGTAAACCCTTAATCCAGGGGATAAGTGGTTGTTCTATGTTAAGGTAACAATATAAGCTGTAGTCTATTTGTCTACATATTAAAAGGTCATAGAGATCATCATGAACCTGTCTAAGAATATTAATAAGGTGGGGAGCATCTCTACAGACATATGTATCAACATCTTGCAATAACTCATACATTGCTTTGTTGTAATCTTTCCTATTCATAAGTACTATCCCTCCACCTTTATCTGCTGGTCTCAATGCTAAAGCTGTATTATTTTACAGGGACCATAAAGCTTTTTTCTCACTGGTAGTTAAATTAAAATAAGAAAAGTTGTTCTTTGTATAAAATTGTTTATAGATGTCCCTTTCACTATGCTTTTACAAAACAATCTACATGAGGTGGCAATACAGGGGTATACAAACATCTATGTTTCAAATAGGTTTCAGTTTGTTGACTCAAGTCTTTGTCATATAACAATTTTAAGCTAACATTGCACCCAAACATCCTTAGATCAGTAAGCAGGTCACTCACATTCATGCCTGCTGAAGGGATAAAGGATAAACCTTTATTCAACAGGGACGTCTCTGCCATAGATAGTTCATGTTCTGATAAATTAAAAACCAGGTTGTTTATCTCCTGGTTCTTCTGTATGTGTTGTTGTTCTCTCCCGGGTACTTTCTCTTCAGATGACCCCGACTGCTGGACCTTGACTGGGACGTGGTGCGTGATTAAACCGGTAATGGTAAAAAAATGTTCCACGTTGAAAGGGGGTAACAGTTTCAGTCTAGCCCCAGCTACAGAAGTTATGTACTCACCATAATGTTCCATGTGGGTTGTCCATCTTGCCTTCATTCTGTACTGGTTGGGTTCTGAACCGATCCTCTGTTCTGACTCGGCGTCTTTATATAGTTCGAGGTCTTCCACTAGCTAGTGGCTGAAACACTATCCCATGATGCTGTAGGAAATTCCCCAGATCTTGTTTGCTGATATAACAATATATACCAAAAAGACTAATTACATGTCTATTATGTCCGTAAAGAAATGTCAGAGAACATCATTTGGCAATTGAAACCGCTTTGTCCTCTAGGTGCCAAAGGCTGGGTGAAGGAGGGTGGGACGTAAGAATGAAGGTGAGATGGACATCACACATGGAACGTTATGGTGAGCACATATCTTCTTTATGTGATGTTGTCCTATCTTGCTTTCATTCTTTACTGGTTGAGACAGTGTCCCCTAGCACCATCTTACTTGGGTGGCTTAAGGGAAAATATTCTTCAGAATAGTGGACCCAAAAGAAGCCCTATTCCTGAAGGGAAAATCAGCTTTGTAATGCATGATAAAGGTATGAGGCCTTGCCCATGTTGCTGTAGCACAAATGATATCCATTGGTAGTCTCACCTGAAAAGCAACAGAGGTTGCTATAGCTCTTGTTGAATGACCTTTTACATGTTCAGGGAGTTCTTTGTTCTGCGATTTGTAAGTAAAGGTAATACAATCTGACAGTCATTTAGAAAGTGTGACTTTAGACACCGGAGCACCTTTCCTAGGGTCTGAAAAGGATACAAACAGTTGGTCGGATTTTCTGAAATCCTTTGTCCTATTTAAGTAGAAACGTAATTGTCTATGCACATCTAGCTGGTGTAGCAGATATTCTGCTTTGTTGCCATAGTTGGGGAAAAAAGACTGGTAGTTCTATAGGCTGATTCAAATTAGATTCTGAGCATACTTTGGGTAGAAAGGACAGATTTGTTCATAGAGACACTCTGTCTTTGTGGAAAATCATGTAGGGCAGCTTTACAGACAATGCTTGAAGTTCTGAAACTCTTCTAGCAGAAGTGATGGCTATCAAAAGGGTTTTCTTCCATGTCAAAAATTTTAGATCACAGGATGATGCAAGTTCAAAGGGAGTCAGAGTCAGACGGGATAAGATGAAATTGAGGTCCCATGTTCCTGGAGGGGCTTTAATGGGTGGTCTTAATAAAAAAAATGCCCTTAAGCAAGGAGTTGCATAATCTGTGGGATATTAGATTTGACTCCGATTCAGTTATATGAAAGTTAGATATCACTGCTAACTGAACTCGAATAGTAGCTGCAGCTGCACCTTCACTGAAAAGCTTTGTCAAGAATTCAAGAATTGAAGCTACAGGGGCAGAAAAAGGATCAATGTGGTTATTCAAGGCCCAAGAAGAAAATCATTTGCTCATGTATAATTTCCTCGTTGAAGCCTTATGAGATAAAATTAAGATATGTTTCACTGACTGGGAAAAGCTAGGGAGCCTGGCTATGTTTGGAATTGGAGTAGCCAAGTTGTCAATTTGAGGATTTGAAGAGATGGATGTAGCATCCCTGATGCATGAGTCAGAAGGTCTGGACCTGGGTCCAGAATCCATGGCTCCTCCTGTAGATGAGAGCAAAGGAAGGGGAACCAGATTTGGTGAGGCCATTATGGGGCGATGAGCATTAAGTGCATCCCTTGGTGTCTCCCTGGGGGGATTAGGGCAAAAAAGCTGCTGCAGTTGGCATTCATGGATGTGGCAAAAAGGTTGCAGCAATGCTGACCCCATCTATGGACAATCATCTCCACGACTTCTTGTTTGAGGGACCACTTGTGAGGCATCAGAATCACTCTGCTGAGTTTGTCTGCTATCATGTTGGATTTCTACAGGATGTATGCTGCTATCAGAAAGCGTTGGGAGGAGGTCAGCCACTGCCATATTCTTAGGGCCTATCGACAAAGGGGGTAGGACCTGGTTCCTGTTTGTTTATGTACCAAACAAGTGACATGTTGTCTGTCTGTATTGCAATAGTTCCTAGCAGAAGAGAGTCCTGAAATGCTCGCAATGCTAGAAGCACCACTGTCATCTCTAGAACACTGATGTGCAAATGGGTCACATGTTCTTGCCAAGTGCCTTGAACTGTCCTTCCCAAATAATGCCCCCACCCTATCTGAGAAGCATTGGTTGTCACTATGGCTAAAGGCTGAGGGGGGAGAAAGGGATCACCTGATGTTACATGAGTGGAGTAAAGCCACCAGTGGAGGTCCTTCTTGCAGGATTTGGTTATCAAGCTTTGGTGGGACATGGGTGCTTTCTGCATGGACCACTGAGTATATAGAAGCCACTGAAGTATTCTCATATGTAGGCATGCCAATGGGATCAGAGTAATTGCAGCTGCCATCGTTCCCAGTATTTTGAGGATTATCCTTGCCTATACTTTTCTTTTAAAAAGAATGTTTAGGATTTGGGATCATGGGACTTGAACCCTTTGGAAGGAAAGTTTTTCCACCATGTGTCTTCTGTCTAGATCTGCTCCTATAAAGACAATATGCTGAGAAGACAACAAGGCAGATTTTTCATAATTTATTGTGATTCCCAGGTGAGAGCAGAGCTGCAAGGTGGTGTCTCTCACTTTGGTTAGTAGATGCTTGATGGTGGCGGTGAGGAGCCAGTCGTCTAGGTACAGAAACACTCAGAATCCTAGATGTCTCCAGTGAGCCGTCACTACTGCCATACACTTGGTGAACACTCTGGGGACTGTAGTGTGACCAAAGGGTAGAGCTTGAAACCGGTAGTGACTGGCTCCCAGCCAAAAGTGCAAATGACTCCTGGAATGCCTGTCCATCTTTATGTGGCAGTACACATCCTGGAGGTCTATGGAGCACATCCAATCATCTTTTCCCAGAAAGGGAAGTATTGGCTGCAGTGTCACCATCTGGAACTTTGCTTTCTTTACTGATTTGTTTAATCTGATAATGTCCAGAATGGGTCTCTAGTCCCCTATTTTCTTTAGAACTAAAAAGAACCTTGAGTAAGTTCTGGATCCTATTTGGTCTGCAGAGACTGTTTAGATGACTCTTTTTTCTAGCAACTTTTCAATTTTTAGAGTTCCTGTTCCCTTCGTCCGGGTGAAACATCAATGATATGTTTTGGGCAGGAAAGGAAAAGGGTATGGAGTACCCTCTGGATATGTTGCTTTGTACCCACTTGTCTTTTGTGATTTTTAGCCAGGCTTCTGAGTACAAAGATAAGCAAACCCTGACTGCCTCCAGATGGATAGACAGGCCTCCATTCAGGAGCTCTGTAAGGGCTTGCTAAGGAAGGATTCCCTGTCACCCTGGTCTTGCAGACCCCCTCTGCCACATGGCCGGCATCTTCTGTTATTGCTTCCCCCTCTGCCCCTGGAAGAAAGGATCACCACATGTGTCTTGAAAAACTCTCTGGGATTTTCAAAACCACATTTTTCTTCCCTTTTGTCCTTTGGGGTAAGGCCTAGTAGGTAGGGAGTTTTTCCATGGCAGAGGGAGTTTTTCCTTCCTGTTCACACCTGGTTAGTGTGTCTTTGACTTTAGGTCCGAACAAGGATGAGCCATTGAAGGGGACATTAACAAAAGAAGACTTAAAGAACTCCGCAAAGTTACACAAGTGCATCCAGGAATGCCTCCTTAGGGAAATTCCTGAACCTGCTGCCCTACTTGCTCCATCCGCTGCATAGGAAATGAGTCTCATGGAGGTGTTTATGACTGAATTCAAGGTGGAGAGCTGGGAGGAAACTTTGTCTGATAACCCCGGCAGCTACTGAACCCTGGAAAGTATCTCCTAGCTCCTTCAGGAGATCTCTATGTAATCTAGTGAAATGGGTAAGGTAATTCAGGGACCTGAGTGCAAAAGAAGCTGAAGAGAACATGCGCTTTCCATATCTGCCTATTGTACAAAACTTTTTGTTCGGAAGATGGATAGAAGAGGATATCTCTGACAGTTCCTTCGTGGTGGCCGCTGCCACCACCATAGCATCTACTGGGATACCTTTTGTAAGAAAAGCTTCATCCTCAGGAGCAGTAATAAATTTATTTGGCCTCCAGGGAACTGGGTCCACTGAATCTGGAGACTCCACACCTTTTGACAAACTAGATCCATGAGTTCATTGAAAGGCAGAGACACCCAAGTGGCGGAAGGGTGAGACCCAATAGACTTCAGGTAGACAGATTCCTCCTCAGAAGGGTTGAAGGATTCCAGCCACCTCTCTGCTTAAGTATTTCTAGGCTGTCTGCAAAAGAGACATCCTCAGAGGGTGACCGTGGGGACCCTTCTGACTCATTGAGGTCTGTGTCAGATGTGGCTGACTCCTCTGGGGAGTCCAAATGCTTCCTCTTACATAATCTCTTGCAAGGGACCTCTTCAGAAGGTTATTCTGGAGATGTTTCAGAAGAGAGGGGCTCACCAATAAGGGCTTTCTGAGATTGTGGGTCTCCATGTTTGTGTGGATGTGGTTGTGCCAAGACTGACACCAGTGCCTTTCGGGGAGGAATGCCTGGTTCTGAAAGTGGAGCTGCCCATGGTGACAGCACTCTCCCCTTCGCCTTGAAGGCCCTCCACCCATGATCCGAGGAAGCTGCCAGTTCTGAAGTCCTAGAAGGCATCCCCGGCACCAAGGGGCTTGACTCCGAGGTTGATGTAGGAGCCGAGCTCACCCGTGCTGAAGCTCTGAGAGCAAGTTCGGATCTGACAAAAGTCTGATCCTACTGTCTTCCCTGGACCCGTCCAGATAGCGTTGGCTCTCAGACTTCTTGAGATCAGATGGCACTGAAGAAATCGGAGTGGTGGTCAGAGCCAAAGATCCTGGAGCAGGTCTTGGCTCTGACAGTTCCACTACCATCAGCTCCATGCATTCTGGCTCCAAAGTCCTGAGTCAGGTCAGAGGAGGAATCAATGTTGACAGGGAAAGCTTGGTCAGTTCTGAAATCCTCAAGGTCAGCTACAACAGTAACTTGGCTAGTGCCGGTGTCCTGAAATGTCTCCGCACCACATGATCCACATCATCATCATCAGAACGGCTCCTGGAGGATCAAGAGGAGGGATCAGGAGATCTTGAAACCTGCAAGATGGGGGATCTCAAAGTCAGAGAAACCGGTTCCAGTTCTGGGGACTGGCTCTGAACTTGAAACACCAACAGTTCCGACACTGAAGAAACCAAGGTGGCAGGTTTCTGAGGCCCAACAGGTTTTGGGTCCAAAAGGGAAATTTTAGGCAATTTCTTTGTAGGCTCTGAGTGAGATTCCAAAAGAAGCAGAAGATCTCTTTCCTGATTATTCATATTTTCCAGATACTGAAGAAGGAGAAGAGGTCTGTTTTGCAGGTCTCTGACCCTCTCCTAAGGCTTCTGAAAAGGTAGTCTTCAACTTAGAATTAACTTGTTCTTCCTTTCAAGAAGAACCCCTAGAACTAAATGAATGACAAATCACACATGATTCTTGCAGGTGTACTATTCCAAGGCAGTACATACACACAGCATGACCATCAGTCATATACATCTTTTGACTAAATTTAGAACATTTTGTGAATCCAGAGGGTTTTGTTTATTTAGTCTGCTTTGACATCTTAATCCAACCAACAACAATCGCTATATATCTAAAGACACACTATGGGGAGGCCCTCTAATATAAACAGACCAAGCAGCCCTCTCACTAAAATGAACTAACTTACTGGATAGAAAAAACACCAAAAGGTAATAGTTTTTATTTAAACTTGCTAACCAGAAAATATATAAAAGCACACACTATAAAAAAACCTCTAACTTAAATGGGTTGTTTGGGTGGTAGAGCAGTCCACCAAAAAGGACAGTTAGTTAGCCAATGTAATTAACAAGACTAAGTCACACAGAAAAAGGGAAAGAGACCCGTAAATTGAAGGGATCGGGCAGCCCTCTAATTTAAAATAGCTTTCTTAAACAGAACACGCACTACCTAAATTATCTAAATATACACAACACTCTAATTAACAGCTCAAATAACGAGCCTAATATATATATATATATATATATATATATATATATATATATATATATATATATATATATAGGTCTAGAGAAAACCTCCGCCAGTCCTCAAACAGCAAAAATAAACAAACAGCCAAAGCTGTTAAGCCTATTAAACTAATTTAACTATACTAAACTATACTAAGTATTGTCAAGACAATCTGTTTAGCGGCAAATGAGATCTGGGGAATTTCCTAGAGCATCATGAGATAGGGTTTCAGCCACAAGCTAGTGGAAGACCTTGGGCTTTATAAAGGTGCCAAATCAGAACCAAGGATCGGTTCTGAACCCAAACAGTACAGAATGAAGGGGAGATAGAACAACATCACATTCTTTATTTAAGTTAGACAGAGTACGAACTGTTAACCCTGCCTATTTTTTTTTTCATATCTATGTATGCTGTAATGGTAATTACACTGTTTATTGCAGTAAATAATGGAATTATTTTCTTTACTACTGTTCAGTATATTCAAATAAGACATGAAAGAGAGGAAGAAAGATCCCTTAAATTTAAAGCAACTACAGTTTTATATAATTACTCAAAGAAGACACAATTCACCTGTGGAATTGTCACCATCTGAAATGCTGATGCACTAAAACAGGTTTACTGTAATGTTCTTCATCTTCATTTCACTAGGAAAGTTCTTGTAAAACAGTCATGAAAGACACAACTTTGCAAGGCAGGAGACAATATTCATCTGAGATATGTGGCTTGGAAATTGCATATGACTGGCCCTTGTAATTAAACTCAGTAAGAAGACAATGAAGAAAAACTAGGTTGATCAGATTTTGGAATGGACACATGACTGGCTACTGCTACTTCTGAAAAAGATTATGGCTGGCATTATTTGGTGAGCCTGTGATGAGAAAAATACAAGTTTAAAAAATTAGGCATCTAAATAGCCTCCAAAAGTCACATGTTCACCTAACTTTGGTGATTTAAAGTGATATACTCAAGGAGGGAGGTTGGCAAATGGTTAAGGTGATTTCTATACAGGCACAAGGTGCAGGGTTTGATTCTCAAATGGGGTAATTGACTAGGCTTGAAATGGCCCACAAGTGCAGTTAGCCAAGTATTAATCTATGAACCTATGAACCTAATACAGAATTTAACCTAAAAGTGATAAAACACCGGTAAACCCATTAAGTAAAATCATAAATATTCTCAAAAGTCATATAAAAATATATAACAAAATGCATGAATATCAAAAACTGTCTGTATAAATATATTCCATCCTATTCATTACTATTTACTAAATGCAGTAAAAATGTCTAATAAAATATAATTAAAAAATGTTTTATATATATATATATATATATATATATATATATATATAGAGAGAGAGAGAGAGAGAGATGTAGATATATATATAGATTTATTTATTTTTATTTATTTATTTACATTTGTTTACCAGGAAATTCCGAATGGACACAGATCCTTTTCTAACAGAGGCCTGGGAAGGAAATCTCCACAAGTACAAATAAGTAAATATTACAATAGTAAATGAGTTCACTATAAAAAACATGACATGCAGAGTACATAGATCAAAAGTAAGGAACAAAACATACAAACATACATATATCATGGAACTTATAAACAAAGACATTGGCAACCTTCAAACACTGGACCCCACCCAATTTAGGTTTGTGAAGGGCCGCTCTTGTCTCCTGAACTTGATTGACTTCTTTGAATCAGTCTCCAGAGCCATGGACAAGGGTAAGGTGGTCCACACAGCCTATATGGACCTCGCCAAGGCCTTTGACACCACCCAGATCCAGACAAGTGACAAGTGGAGTACCTCAGGGTTCAGTCCTGGGACCACTCTTGTTTGGCATCTACTTCTCTGAAGTACAGGCCATTACTGAGGGACTCTGGCTTACAAAGTTCGCAGATGACTGCAAACTGGGAGCCATTACTGAACCTCCAAATGATGTGGATACTCTATAAAAGGGCCTTACAGAAACAGATGCTTGGTGCCAAAGCCATGGGCTCAAGCTCAATGCCAAGAAATGTATAGTTATCCCCTTTGGGAAAAAACATGTACCCATGAATTACCACATAGGTGGCAGTACACTAAACACCTAAAGTGTGATAAGAGACTTAGGGACACAGGTGGACAGTGGTCTCACCTTCGATAACCACATCGCCACAACAGTCAGGAAATCCTTCTATGTGGCACATCTCATCACTAAGAGCTTTTCATCCAGAAAAAAGGAGGTCGTTGTCCCACTGTACTCATCCCTCATTAGACACATTATAGAATACAATGCCCCATTTGATATGTACCTCTCAAGACTCCTGCAACAACTGGAAAGGTCACAGAAATACCTCACTAAAACAATCACAGTCCTAAAGCAGATGCCCTATGCTGACCGCCTTAAAAAACTCCAGCTATACTCTGTTGCATATTGTCTACTCTGAGGCAATCTCTGCTTAACATACAAGGCCACGTCAAACCCAGAGCTGTTGGACATGCTACACTTAAAGAAATCCCAATCCCTCAGAGCCACACGCTCTATTGATCTAAACCTTGTCATCGTAATAAACAAAACATGCTGGAGGGATAGGTTCCTGACCCAAAGACTCCCCAGACTCTGGAATAGACTGCCCATACATGTCAAGCAGAGCAGGTTTCAAGTCTGTTTAGGTCAGACTGTCTAAGGTTGGTGAGTATGGGAGAGGCATAGAGTAAGGTGAAGATTAGTTGGGAATTGGCATTAGAGGTTCAGGCTGCCTTTATTAGGTATTGTTTGTTTCTATATAGCGCCCCAAGTTTTTTGTGTACTTTTTTATGGTAAGAGTTATATGGAGGTCAAATCTGAGATTTTGTTAATCTCAACACCAAGAAGTTTGATGTGCTTTGATGGGGAGATGATGGTATTGTTTTTGTCATGAATGTTGAAGTGGGTGGAGGTTTGGTTAGATCTGGAGGGTTGGAAAATAAGGAGCTTGGTCTTGCTGGGATTGAGTAGAAGTTGGGCATTGGATAGCTAGCTTTGTACAGATGTAAATGACTCTTGTGTGATCTTTCGAAAGTTCTGGTAAAGTGGGGGAAGAGCAGATGAGGGTGGAGTCATCTGCATATTGTATGAGAGTAGCATGTTTGGTGGAGGTATGAAGGTTGTTGGTGAATAGGGAAAATAGTAGGGGGCCAAGGATGGAGCCTTGGTGGACACCGAGAGTTACGGGGAGACGAGGGGATAGCTGATCTTGCCAAACAGCTGATTGCTGCTGACCGGACAGATAGTTATGGAACCAGTTGGTGGCAGAATGGGAAAAGGAGAGATTAGTGAGGACAGAGAGAAGTATATTGTGTGATACCATATCAAAAGCTTTTGACAGGTCCAGAAATATAGCGGTGGAGAATAAGCCATTGATTTTATGTTGTAGGATCATGTTGGTGAAGGAGAGCAAGGCGGTGGCAGTGCTGTGATATGGCCTGAAGCCATGTTTGGTTTTGGAGAGGAGATTATTAGCTAGGAGAGTGTCTACATTTCTCAAGGATCTTGGAGAGTGGAGAAAGGATGGCAATGAGGTGGTAATTGGAAAAGTCAGTAGAGGAGCCACCTTTGTGTAGGGGAATGATGTGTGAAATTTTTCACAGAGTAGGCACATAGCTTTCTGATATGAAGCAGTTAATTAATATGGAAATTGGATAGGCTATGGTATCGGCTGCCATTTTTAGATATTCTGAGGGAAGATTGTCAGCTGCAAGTTTTGTGGGTTTAAATTTTGTCAGAAGTCTTTTTATATAGGAGATAAGTACTGCAGAGAAGGTGAAAGAGGGGTGGGGAAATGGGGTTGAGTGAGGGGATAGTGGATGAGGAGTGTTGTTTTTTGGCTAGGGATAGTATGGTTTCAGTAAAGTGTCTGTTAAACGAGTCAGCTATACTGCTGGAGGAGGTGGAGATGGTAGATGGGGGTTCCTAGTTTACACGGGTGGAATATGGAGTTTATTGTGGACCAGAATTGCTTAGGATTGTGATGTTTTTATTTGCTTTTTAACCTTGTTGTGCAATTCAAGGAAGGATTGCCTAGCAGAGGGGGATTTTGTTTGGTGCCAGTGGTCCATGCTTTATCCCTAATTTTTATTAGTCCTTGGGTGCTTTTTTGAAGCCAAGGAGAGCTTTCAGTTCTGGTATATCTTAGGAGACTGTGGGTGTTTAGGATGTTGAGGAAGGTGCTATTGAAGAAGTGGACAGCTTCATCTAGACAGAGGTATTTTAGTGGTGTCTAGTTACAGTTTTCGAGGGAAGAATTAAATGAGTGAGGATTAAAATTTGCTTTGTTATGGATTTGTCTATGGATAATGGGATTGACATTTTTGCATGGTGTTTAGAAGGAAAGTAGGGGTATAGTCACTGAAGGGATCAGGTAGACAGCCTGTTGTGTAGGAGGGGGATCTTTGTAGACTAGTATCCAATCAAGGATAGAATGATTGTTGGGGTTTTATTTATACAGGTGGGAGATTGTATTAGTTGAGTGAAACCATGTAGATTTAGCTGTATGGCTAGGTGGTCATTACTACAGGCTAGCCAGTTTATGTTAAAGTCAACAAGGATGATGGTTTTTGGGGTAAAGAAAGATTGGCCCAATTCAGGAGGTTTTCTAGGAGAGAAATATTTTGGCCTGGGGGGAAGTAGCAGCCGATGATGTTTTTGGTTTTATTTGGGTTTAGTTTGAGGTTGGCATATAAGATTTCTTCCTTCCCAATCAGGGAGGGCCAAATTGTTGAGAGTTTGAATGTTGAGGTGGTGCTTAAACATGAGAGCTATGCCACCACCTTTCTGAGCCAAGTTTCTGTTAGGACAAGAATGTCAGGGGAGTATATTTTTATGGCGGCATGTAGATCTTGAGTTTTATTACATATGCTCCTAATGTTTAGGCACAAGATGAGTAGATCAGATTTTTTTTGTTAGCAGTGATTAGAGAGAAGGGGGGTTATTTTGAAGGCATTTGTGGTGGGGATTGAGGAGGTGGGGCCAGGGTTTGGGTGGATGTCACTACTGAGGGTAAATTTAGAGAGGGAAGCCAGTATTAGTTTAGTATAGATAGTAAGGACCCTGTCATATTTTAGAGATATTTTTTGCTTAAATGTTGATGGTATTTGGTATTTGAGTGGGACTATTAGGACGTGGTTTTTGGTGGCTGCGGAAGTGTAGTTTTAGAGAGGGTGTTGGAAAGAAAATGATGTGAGGGTGCAGTGAAACTGGTTGGGAGAGTCAATTGTGGAGCTAATGATATGATGTTAAGTGAGCAAGAAGAAAGCAGGTAAAAAGTGTAAAGATGTTGGGTAGCAGCATGATTGTGTTAGGCTAGATGTGTGTTGGAATAAAGGAGGGTACTGGGTGGGGAGGGGTGGAGTCTGGAAGTTTGTCCTGGTTGGTGTGAAGTTGTGGGAGTGGTTATAGTCTAAGATAAATTTAGATGTACTGGGGGTATATATATATATATATATATATATATATATATATATATATATATATATATATATATATATATATATATATATATATATATAAAGTTTACCATCAAATTATCAAAGGCAAAACATTTTTTAAGCAAAAGACTGAACTACAATGTCAAAAACAAAACAAAAAAACTACCTTAAATGTCAAACATCAGAAACACGATGATCAACATTTGACATCCAAGACTACCAGTTTCGAAAGTCCATATGTCTAAGTTTTAGCAGGGGGCAAGCCCCCCTGCACTCCCCTCAACCCCTACAAATTATATATACCAACTCCAAGATTGCACTCCAGTGAGGAAAGGGGTAAATCCTCAGATCCTCACTATACCTGAATCTCCATTCACAACGATGAACTCATAATAACAGATCAAGCTTTACTTTCATTATTATGATTTCGTATATGTACACACAGTGTGTGTATATATATATATATATATATATATATATATATATATATATATATATCCTGTTGTTGCTAAAATCAGTAGCATAGTCACAAAAAACAATATGCTTCCTAGCACTTAGGAACCATAAAAATTATGTAGCACTTGTTCAGAATACAAGTTCAAAAATAAGTTATGCAATAAACACAATTCTAAAGTCAATGATAGCTAGACAATGCCTTTAATTTTAAGAAACTCCAGTTGAAACAAAGTCATTTAATCCTGGCCAACAATAAGCATTAAGGGACAGTTGCCGCATCAACTCTCTCCTCTCACGTTGTAATGACCAAGGCCCCCCCTCTAATACTTGGGGTTACTTTCTCTAAAATTTAAAATTTAAACTCATGCTCTGGATATTGAGAAATGTGTCTAAACACTGCATTAGTTGTCCTTTGTTTTTTAATATCATAAATGTGTTCATAAATCTGTTCCTTGAGCATGCACTCAGTTTTTCCAACATAAAAATTGGGGCAGTTTTGACAGAGGACAACATATATTACCCCTTCACTAACACAACTGTGTTTACCTTGTATAATATACCTTCACCCCTTGATTTCAAATTGGTCACAAACTTTTATAAATTTACAATAATTACAGTGACCACATTTTAACATATTATTAGATTTGGAACTCGTAGGTCTCTCTAGCGTGTTCTTTATGTCGGCCCCTTTTACTGTACACTATTCTAAGCTTCTCCCCCATTTTCCTTCTCGTTTCTTCATTGTCACTAAAAATAGACCAATTCTTTACTAAAGTTCTAGTAACAGCCAGTACAGTAAACGCTAAACACATTTCAGGTCTTATGTGGAAGGAATGTAGCAGTATGCAAATTTAAGAACATGACAAAGCTTTCTTTAAAGCAATGGCTTTGACACCTTACCTCCACCAATGCTACTAACATGATATGTATATTTCACAATGTAGCATTACCTAGTATTAATCTGTTTTTGAGTTTTTGCAAGATAATAGTCTCCCATTTCCTGAGTGCACAATAAATCACTGCTGCTTCTAGTGTTTGGAATGCAAAATCTTCATTTGCAGTTTCTATATTTGGCACAAATTGCAAATTAAACAGTTCTCAATCACCCATCATTTTTTGTGACAGTAAAAAAACTGAATTTCCTACCCATTAGAGAAGATTTGTTGAGTAATCTTGTCTACCCAATCTTTCATAAAAGATATGAAAAACTTAGTACTTCTATGAAAGGCCTTATTTCTAACAATATTTATTTATTTATTTTATTTTACATTTGTTAACCGGGCTAGTCTAGCTGGATATATGTCCATTTTCAGTAGAGGCCGGGAAAACTCCACACATAAATCAATACAAAGAGACATATTAATAAAAAATTTAAGTACAATAAGTATATACATTTAGTAATAAAAACAACAAATACATAAGGCACACACAAAAAATATACTAGGTCAGTAGAAGCATCACAATTAAAATGCTAAAGATTAGCAATTAGTTTCAATAATCCGTAGGAGAGAAAGAAGTATAACAAGAGATTAGAATGGATTAAGGTAGTAATGCAAGAGAGGAGAAGAGTGAGAAACAAAAGTCTAGAAGGAGAAGAAGTAAGAAGATGGAAAAGAGGGCAGGGGAGAAAAAAAGAGGAGTGAGTCAATATTAAGATAAAGTTGTCTACAAACATCAAGGCAATGCAAAAGACTTTAACACATATAACATTTTTAAAGAAAAACATATATGAAAATGTGATCACATCAGTTCGTGTTGCAGCTACTCGGCACTATGGGAATACTTCACTTTTTGTAACAAGTTTATGCTAATCTCAACCAATAAAATGTTTGAATTTACATGAAATCTGCAATTCAGAAATCTTCAAATCCAGAGTATTATCAGATAAAGATAATGTTTTCTACAAATTCACATTAGGTCATATGCAGCTGTGTGCTCAGAACAAGGCAAATATGTTTCCTGTCTTACGACAGATGTCTTAAAATGTGTTACAAGTGACATGCACCTCCTAAAAATGGTTAACTGACAACTCTGGCTAGTGATTAGCCAACTAAACCTAAGCAGAAATGAGAAATTGCAGTCATATGTCCTTCTTTAGAAAGGTAGGTAATCTATTTGTGCATAGGTGCGCTAAAGAGGGCAAAATGTCATTATTAAGAGTTAAGGAAAGAAGAGCCCCTATATATATATATATATATATATATATATATATATATATATATATATATATATATATATATATATATCCCTATGCTTCTACAAAGCATGGCAATTTCAACAGTTGTATCTTTTCTATGAATGGATTCCTGTCATTTTCTATAATGCGGATAAGTATTTACTACACAGCAGAACAAATTCTGATGCTATTGACAAGAGTGCCTCAGATTTACTTCATGAGATATTTATGTTTAATTATGAAAAATGTGTATTTCTGTGTTTTAATGTTTTCTAAAACTAATATTACAACAAAGCATGGTATCATGTGGAAGAACGTATAATGGTAATCAGAAGCACTTCTGATATACTTTGTATATACTATACCATATACCATGTATATTAGTGAAGATATTCATGATTGTGTCTCCATTCAAAAAATGTAATTCATACATGCTGAAATCTGATTGGTTAGAAGTAAAACAAAATTGCAAAACAAGTGAGTCTATTACTTATCACATAGCAGACTGCCCTCTCAAACTCTATGTGGTTATTAGAAACTTGGGTGCCTTCATGGAAAAAGAGATCTCCTTCACCAATATGTCTGTTAAGTCATTGGAAAACCCTTCAGATGGTAACAGGAGATCTTTCCTCGTGTTCCTGTGAGGTTATCCCCCTCTTTATCCCTCCCTTATTAGGCCCATAGGGAAAAATGTTGGACCTTTCAGCATATACCTAACTAAACCTATTTCCCAAGTTGAAAGATCCCCTTCCCCTCAGTGTTTCCTCAGCAAGAAAGTTAAGGGACTATGCCCTGTGTACTATATAGTATGTCTTAAAACCATATCACTGTTCTCAGTCTCATACAGACTCCTGACAGGTGACTTCTGCCTAGCCTACAAGACCTCAAATAACCCTAGCTTGTGCGACCGTCTACACATATTTACAAAATATGTTAACAGCACAAACACCTCCTGCACTAGAGAATAAACTTCTATCACAACATAAACTGAACTTGCTCTCAACAAAGATTACTCTTCCAGAAAATTCTCCTTTTCTGCTATAGTATCCACCCTTCATTAAAACAAAGTAGCTCACTAACCATTTTTAAATTCAAACTTGATGAATGGATGTGAAAATGCAAATAATCCACTGGGATGACCCTTCAAACCCTGACTAGAAGGCATAACACTTAGTGGGGTTTATCTGACGAGGTTTCATCCACCCAGATGCACTGCCTACTATGAACCAATAAGAGTTATCACCCACTGATTAGAATATATTTACATCCATTGTTCCTTAAGAAAAGATATATTAGCCTTGTTTTAGCCTGGCTTTAAAACTTTTTATTCTGTTTTGTTTTCTGATATCAATAGAAAAATTATTCCCATTGCAGTGCCTTTTTATAATGTCTTTTCTCAAACTGACTTCCCAAATTACAGTCTGAGCAATAATGTCACCTCAAACCCTGACTAGAAGGCATAACACTTAGTGGGTTTTATCTGACAAGGTTTCATCCATCCAGATGCACTGCCTAGTATGAACCTATAAGAGTTATCACCCACTGATTAGAATATATTTACATCCATTGTTCCTTAAGAAAAGATATATTAGCCTTGTTTTAACCTAGCTTTAAAACTTTTTATTCTGTTTTGTTTTCTGATATCAATAGAAAAATGATTCCCATTGCAGTGCCTTTTTATAATGTCTTTTCTCAAACTGACTTCCCAAATTACAGTCTAAGCAATAATGCCCCCTCGGCTGAAGAAGTCCTAAGTCTGTATGATAGTTCTGTACTAGTAAGTAAAGACTTAAGTAGAGGAAAGTCTTGAAGTTTGATAGTTCTAAAGAGGAGTGACCTGAACATAATCAATAGCATTTCTGTACCTAGTCGGAGTGCTCAGCAAAAGATCTTATTTTCAGTCATCTTTATTAAAGGAGTATTGTTCCAAGAATGTAATGTTAAGAGCTGTAAACCATATTCCATTTCAGAAATTTGTATATTTCTAGCTATGACTTTCTTTACCACGGCTGAAAGGTGGAGATGTGACATTTTGTAGCATAATTTCATTTGAAATTGTGACTCATTAGTAGTTATTTCAGTATCCAAGAAAAAAAAAACATAAGTAGTTCCACCAGTGCAAATGAAAGAAAACAAAAATCTTAATATTAGTGCTTTTGTCTTTAGAAAACATTTTCTGAAGTAGTCATATATTTTAAGAAGAAAGCAGTAAAACAAAGTTCCAATAAAGGGAGATCACTGGTGAGGACAGTGTGCTTTTTGTTCTGTAATTTTGGTATGGTGTTTAAAGTTTAGGCTCAGATCTAGTCTTTTTTTGTTGATCAGTGAGTGGTGGGGGTTCATAGGCAAGTCACTGACATTGGGGGGGGGGGGCAGCATGCGCTTGTTGAGTTCTGAATGTCATGATTTGTGACTTTGAGGTGTTTATGCACAGTTTGTTATTGCTGGCCCAGGTGGCTAATTTGTTAAAAGTATTCCTTCACTCTAAGGGTGGTATTCATAGTTATTATGTGAACACATTAAGACTACGGTGCTATATGTGAATGAGCACAGCAAAGCTGGGATTCAGAGAAACCACTTATGCTAATGAGTGATGTCCACAAATGAGTGCAAGCAAATGTAAAGGGATGCAAAATTGTGTATGGTAATGAAACCTTTTCCCATGTACTTGTGATTCATAGTCAAAATGTTATGCTTTTGCATGCAATCCACAGATTCATTATAAAAAGCAGAATCACACCTTTCCAGCTTCTTTGTAATCTATGATAATTCTGTCACTTTGCCCTTACCAGCCAAGAAAGTAGAAATATCAACAGAGGATAATGCACTATAATTCTGACAATCAAAACATGCATGACAGGTTATGAGTGGGCAGGTATATTGTAAGGGTCTTAGTAAGTAAGTAAGGCTCCCACATATACAAAAGGTATGTATAGCCCATACTATACCTGTCACTGGGATGTTCCAGTGGCATTCTGGGGACACATTATGCATCTTGTATGCTTCTGCCTAGAGGATATCATGGCATGTCCTAGATGCACTGTTGGCATAGGTGGATTAGTACATCAGTTTCCTGATATCACCTCAGGAGCATGGCTGGACTCTGTATGCCTTTTATGGAGTAGCACATTTCCCTGAGTTATTCCGTGCAATAGAGTGCACCCATGTTGCAATTAGGGCCCCATCTAATCCATGGGAGGAGTGGTACTGCAATAGGAAGGGCTATCTGTCACATAGTGTGTGATGTGTGGGGGATTATCACTAGCTTCTCTCCCCAACATCCTAGCAGTGCACATGATTCCCATATCTTAGGTTCATAGGTTCATAGGTGTGTACTAGGCTAATGGCCCTGGAGCCTTTACAAGCCTAGCCCATAGGATTATCCTGACATCATGCCACCCAACCTTAGTTCCCAATGCCTCTGTCGAGTAGATCCACTGGAGTGATCCCCGGGTTGAATTTTCTATTTCCCATCCACTCATCAAGATTTCTCTTGAAGAGTGTCAATGAGGCACTCCGCTTGACATGTATGGGAAGTCTATTCCATAGCATGGTCAGTCTCTGGGTTATGAAACTGTCCCTCCAGCATGTTCTGTTGATTGTGGTAATGAAGCTGAGGTCTCTGGAGTATGTAGAGCAGAGGGATTGAGATTTCTTTAGATGTAGCATTTCTAAGAGAGCTGGGTCAGACATGGTTTTGTAAGTCAAGCAGAGATCGCCTCTAAGTAGGCGATATGAGACAGAGAATAGTTGGAGTTTTTTGAGTCTGTCCATATAGGGCAAGTGTTTAAGGCCTAGGATCCTCTTTGTGAGGTACTTTTGTGGCCTCTCCAGTTGTTGCAGGTGTCTAGTGAGGTACATGCCAAATGGGGCATTGTACTCAATGACTGGCCTAATGAGGAAAGAGTAGAGGGAGACAATGACCTCTTTCTTCCTAGATGCAAAACCATTAGTAATGAGATGTGCCACATAGAAGGACTTTTTGACCACAGTGGCAATGTGGTGGTCAAAAGAGATGTTGCTGTCAATCTGTGTTCCAGATCTCTTATGATGCTTTCTGTGTTCAGTGGACTACCATTGATGTGGTAATTCATGGGAACTGGGTTTTTCCCAAAGGGGATGACAACACATTTTTTGGCATTGAGCTAAAGGCCATGGTTCTGACACCAGTTGTTGGTCTCAGTGAGGCCTTTCTGTAGGATGTCAGCATCACTTGGGGAGTTTATTATGGCTCCCAACTTGCAATCGTCTATGAACTTTGTCAGCCAGAGTCCCTTCGTGTTGGCCTGGACTTCAGAGAAGCATATACCAAACAGGAGAGGACCCAGGACTGAACCCTGTGGGACTCTACTCGTGACTGGTCAACAGTCTGACTTGGAGTCAGCTACTTTCACACTATAGGTTCTATCTGTGAGCCAGTTTGCAACCCACCAAGTGATATAGGGGTTGATGCCTAGCTTAGTGAGTTTTGCTATGATTCCAGAGTGGGTAGTGGTATCAAAGGCCTTGGCTATATCAAGGTAGGCTGTATGAACCACTTTGCCTTCATCCACAGCTCTGGTGACTGACTCAAAGAAGTTGACCAGGTTGAGCAGGCATGATCTACCCTTCAAAAAACCAAACTGTGTGGGATCCAGAGTTTGGAGATTCCCTATATCCTTCTTTATTAGGACCATGATGATGCATTCCATAACTTTGCATATCAGACTCGTAAAGCTGAGGCGATAGTTCCTAGGGTCTGTAGTCACTCCTCCTTTGTGGAGAGGGATGACTGTAGTAGTGTGCCATTTGGTTGGGACAAAGCCTGAGGTGAGTCTGTGATTGAACAGGGCACAAAGGTGAGGTGCCAGTTCACTCTGTAGTTCATGTAGAACACAGTCAGGGATATTGTCAGGTCCCATAGAAGCTGTATTCGTAGCCTTGGACAGTGCTGTTTTAACCTGTGCAGCAGTAATACTGTGTGCCTGGCAATCTACTGGTATTGCGATTGGTCCTTTGGTGGGGGAGAAAGGGGTAAAGTTGGCACTGAATTTGTCGGCAAGTATATTGGCAATATCTGTCGGTTGGTATAGGAGGTGTCGTTGTTCAACAGCTCCGAGCAAATCGGGGTATTGCCATGGAGATTCTTTACATAACTATAGAAGGCCTTGTGGTTGTCTTTACTATCTGCTGCAATTCTATTTTCATAGCTGGTTTTAGAGGATTTGATGAGGGATCTCAACTTTTTGTTGAGGTTGATAAAGGAGTTTTTCCAGTCTTGGGACTTCACCTTATTTTGCATCAGTTTCCTCCTTCTGTTGTAGAGTTTGTTTATGGCAGGGGACCACCAGATTGGCTTCCTTTTTTTGGAGAAGTGTGTCTTGGTTCTATTGGGTATGGCGAGATCCATGCATTTGTGTACATGTTCATATAGAGCATTAGTGTATGATTCAGCGGTCATGCAACTGTTCTCCAATTGCATGGGTGCCGTGAAGTTAGCGACCTCTGTTTTTAGGAACCCAAAGTTAGCTTTGGAGAAGTTTTTCATGATGGTTACCTTGGAGGGGGTGGTGGGACGGATATGGATTTCCAAGGTGATTAGTTTGTGATCGGATCGAACCATGGAGGAGTTGACTATTGGTATAGAGCAATGGTCGCCCATGTTAGTAATGACCAGATCAAGGATGTTGCTACCTCTAGTTGGCATAAGAATGAGCTGGTCCAGGGCATTGGAATTAATGAATTCCAGGAGACGTTGGGCAAGTGTATTGATACATGAATAGTTTTCCCAGTTACTAGAGGGGTAGTTGAACTCACCCAGTATGAGAGTATTAGGTTGGACCCTAATATTCTCCAGGGTGCTTAGGAATGTGGAGTGTGAGTCTTGGGACATGGTTGGGGACCTATAGCAGGCTACAACCTGAATCCCTGTCTTACCCAATGTTAGTTTCACCTGAAGTAACTCTGATGCATTATGTTGGGCTACCAGTCTGGAGGTTTGCGCATCCTTTATGAATATGGAAACACCACTGCCTTTGGAGCTTCGGTCCAGATTCTGGGGCTGAAAGGTGTGAAATGAGTTATAGCCTTGTAGTGCAGGACTGCTTTCTGCTGCCTTGAACCAGGTCTCTGTTACAGTACAAATGTCAATGTTCTCCATTTTAAGGAATACTTCGAGTGAGTGCATTTTGAGATTTAAACTTCTAGCATTGAGCAGCATGACCCTCAGATTGCATTTGTTTGCAGCTGTTACGGTGGTAATTTGGTCTTTGGAACACCACCTAAAAAAGGCACAATAGGGGTGGCAAGAGCCTTGGCCAGTATCCAGAAGCCCAGGGTTGACAGATTCAGGGCATCTCTGACAAAGCATCGAGGTCTGTCAATCATGGCCTAATGGATAAGGTGTTTGCCTTACAAACACAAGGTGCGGGGTTCGAGTCTCACAAAGGATAATTGGCTAGGCTTAAAATGGCTCGCAAGGGCAGTTAGCTTAGTACTAATCTATGAACCTATGAACCTATGCCATCCCAGGCAGACAGATACTGGATCCCCTTAGAATGACAACAGAAACTTAGCCAATTGATGAAATCAATCATTTTCTGCTTGTACTGTGGTATCATTCTGGGTGATGGTAGGAGTCTGCTCAGGGCTAGGATCATACCCACCTGGGCTACATAATCCGAGAGCTCCTCCATGTCTCTTTTCATGTAGTCCAGGGACGTACATCTCAGGTCATTCACACCCACATGTACAATGACAGAGTCATATTTGTACCTGTTGTTGAGGGACATGAGTGCATGTGTTATGTGGTGGATCCTGGAACCTGACAGGCAGCTGACTGTTACCTTCTCCTTATTCAACCTAGTGAGTGGTACATCAGTGTGCCTCACTATCGAGTCATCTATGACTAGTGTGTTAGGCATGCTGGTTTGCCTTAGGGCCTTTGGTTGATTGGCACACTGTTTAGGAGAGTTATGAGTCTCATGCTTAGTGTTGTGTTGTGGTAGTCGAGTGCATTTCTGCCTTGGAGGTCTCTGCTGTTTGAGTATATTTTTATTGAGAGCCTCTGTGAACGTGGGTGTGTGGTTTGTGTTTTTATGGGAAGGCAATATTGGTGTGTGTTCTGGAGGGCTATGTGTTCCATGTAGTCTGGTGCAAGTGTTGACCTCCTTCTCTTGACCAGTTATTCCAGTCTTAGCTGGAGAGTGCGTGGCTTCCAGTTTGGATATAAAAGTGCACATCTCACAAGTCTGAGTGTTGGGAGGTAAGACAAGAGGGTTGTCAGTGTACATGAGGCAGTTGCTACATTGCCTTAGGATGCCCAAGCTCACCAGGTTAATAGGCGAAAGTACAGGGGACTGACCTTTAGACATGCCTGGAGGGGTGGGCATTAATAATAAGTACTGGAGCTGTTCTTTGTAGAATGTTTAGTGCTGGTAGCACTTTTGTGTGCTACAATAATTGCTACAAGATGTCTGGTAAAGTGCTAGACTAATAAGCTAATAAAAGTGCAGGAGAGGAGAGATATCTAGTTTACTTTATTGACTCTTCCTGCATGGCAGGATGCCCAGAGGTCATTTTTTTGGTAAGTGGAATATTTGTTCTAGCTAATTTAAATAGTTATTCATGATAAAATGGATCGCAGAATACTAAAGTGCTTTTCCTTTGTTTTGTCTCTTGCCTCCTTTTATCTCTCTTTTTTCTTTCGGTTATTCTGGATATCCACTGGAGCTATGGCTCATTATGCCAGTGAGAAATCCAAGTGTAGTTGCAGAAGAGAAGTTTAATACATCTCTGCCCAGACCCGTATTGCCATTGTCAGAGTCTCTGATCTCCTTAAGAGTCATATTAGGTGCCTGGATGAGTTTGGGGTTACCCTTCAATATGACCCAACTACTGCATGTTGTAGTATACAGAATATGATCATGTACTGATATGGTAGTGAAGTGACCCATGCTGTCACTGCAACTTCCAGTTCCAGTACTACTACAACTAATGATGACTAGCCAGCAGGAGACCATATGGCAGGTCATGCACAATATACAGCTGTGGAAGTATAGAAGCAGCATTTAGTCTAGGACTGTGGACCATGACATTCAGGTTAGTGCTTCATTTCTTGTAAGAAACACAAAGTATAACTGATGCATGCAGTTATATCTGTAGGCTATACTGTGTGGTGTATGTTCTACTGTCACTGTCCATCAAGTATTCTTTCTTATCTTTATTTATTTATTTTTTAATTAAGAGCAGGTAATCATATTATTGTTGATAAAAATCATAGCTGAGTCCTCACTGACTCCTGTTCAGTGATCTCATAAATCATCATATAATGAATAATCACATATTTAATGGTTTTGCAAAGTACATTCTGCAGAGGTGATATATAGGTTCATAGGTTCATAGGTTGGTACTAGGCTATCGGCCCTAGGGCCTATGCAAGCCTAGCCATAACAATTCCCTGGATATTTCATCCCACAATATTTACTTCTCTGGACCCCTGTCTAGCCAGGTGACTGACATGATCCCCAGGGTGAATTTCCTATCTCCCATCCAATCATCAAGGTTCCTTTTGAAGAGGGCCAATGAGGCGCTCTGCTTGACATATATGGGCAGCCTATTCCAGAGTATGGGGAGTCTCTGGGTCAGGAACCTATCCCTCCAGCATGTTTTGTTGATTGTGATGACAAGGTTTAGATCCCTGGAACATGTGGCTCTGAGGGATTGGGATTTCTTTAAGTGGAGCATGTCCAACAGCTCGGGGTTTGACATGGCCTTGTATGTTAAGCAGAGATCGCCTTTGAGTAGACGATATGCCACAGAGTATAGCTGGAATTTTTTTAGATGGTCACCATATGGCATCTGCTTTAGGCCTGTGATTCTTTTAGTGAGGTATTTCTGTGTCCTTTCCAGCTGTTGCAGATGTCTTGTGAGGTACATACCAAATGAGGCATTATACTCTATAATGGGTCTAATGAGGGATGGGTACAGTGGGACAATGACCTACTTTTTTCTGAATGAAAAGCCCTTAGTGATGAGGTGTGCCACATAGAAGGATATCCTGACTGTTGTGGTGATGTGGTTATCGAAAGTGAGACCACTGTCCACCTGTGTCCCTAAGTCTCTCATCACACCTTCAATGTTTAGTGTCCTGCCACCTATGTGGTAATTCATGGGTACATGTTTTTTTTTTCCCAAAGGGGATAACTATACATTTCTTGGCATTAAACTTGAGCCCATGGCTCTGGTACCAGGCATCTGTTTCTGTAAGGCCCTTTTGTAGAATATCCACATCATTTCGGGATTCAATAATGGCTCCCAGTTTGCAGTCATCTGCAAACTTTGTTAGCCAGAGTCCCTTAGTGTTGGCCTGTACTTCATAGAAGTAGATGCCAAACAAGAGTGGTCCCAGGACTGAACCCTGAAGTACTCCACTTGTCACTTATCTGGAGCTGGATTTGGAGTCGGCTACTTTTACAGTCTGGGTTCTGTCAGTAAGCCAGTTGGCAACCCATCGAGTGACATAGGGATTTATGCCCAGCTTAGTAAGTTCATCTATGATTCCAGAGTGGGGAATGGTGTTGAAGGCCTTGGCAAGGTCCAGATAGGCTGTGTGGACCACCTTACCCACGTCCACAGCTCAGGAGACTGATTCAAAGAAGTCAATCAGATTCAGGAGACAAGATCGGCCCTTCACAAACCCTAAGTTCCATGATAATGTGTTCCATGCCCTTGCAGATCAGGCTTGTCAGACTGATGGGACAGTAGTTCTCAGGATCCAAGGTGGATCCTCCCTTGTGAAGTGGGATAACTGTAGCTCTGCGCCACTCAGTGGGCATGAAGCCTGAGGTGAGGCTATGATTAAACATGACACTTAGGTGAGGTGCCATTTCATTTTGTAGTTCATGTAGTACACAGCATGGGATGTCATCTGGTCCCATGGATGCTGTATTCTTAGCTTTGGAGAGTGTGGTTTCTACCTGTGTGGCCATGATTATCAGAATTTGGCAATCTTTTGGTATTGAGATGGGCCCTTTAGGGGGTGAGAGGGGGTGAAGTTGGCACTAAATCGATCTGCCAGGTTATTGGCAATATCCTTGGGATCAGTATATTTAATGCCATTTTGTTGTAGCTCAGATCAGATCTGAGCATTGCCATTTAGATTCTTGATATAATTAAAGAATGCCTTGTGGTTGTCTTTGGAATCTTTAGCAATTTTATTTTCGTAACTAGCTTTTGAGGATTGTATGAGGGATCTCAGCTTCTTACTGAGGCTGGTGAGGGAGTTTTTTGCATCCTGGGATTTTCCTCTTTTCTGCAACAGTTTCTTCCTTCTGTTGTATAGTTTGTTTATAGCAGGGGACTACCAGATTGGCTTCCTTTTTTTTGAAGAAGAGCATCTTGGTTCTATTTGGGATGGCACGATTCATGCACGAGTGGATGTTCTCGTACAGTGCCTTAGTGTAGGATTCTGCAGTCGAACTTCCAGATCCCGTCTGCGTGGGTGTTGTGAAGTTGTCACTTCTGACTTCAGTAGCATGAAGTTGGCTTTGGAGAAGTTTTTAAGGAGGTTTCCTTACTGGGGGGTGGGGGTGGGATGTGGATGTCAAAGGTGATTTGCTTATGGCCAGACCTGACCAAGGGGATGACCACTGGTGTAGAGCATCTATCTCCCATGTTAGTAATGACCAGGTCTAGGATACTGGAGCCCCTGGTGGGACAATGGATTAGTTGATGAGGGCGTTGGAATTTATGAATTCCAAGAACCGTTGAGAAAAGTAGTTGGTACCCGAGTAGTTTTCCCAATTAATGGCAGGGTAGTGAAATCACCCAGTATTAGGGTGTTTGGCTGTATCTTAATATTTTCCAGTATGTTTAGAAAGGTGTAGTGAGAATCTTGGGGCATGGTAGGAGATCTGTAGCAAGCTACAATTTGGATTGCAGTCTTACCTAGTGTTAGTTGCACCTGGAGAATTTCAGTTGCATTGTGTTGGGCAACTAGCCTGGAGGTGTGAATATCCTTGGTGAATATGGACACTCCTCCACCTTTAGTGTTTCTGTCTTGGTTTTGTGGCCGAAAAGTGTGGTAAGAATTGTAGCCTGGTATTGCAGGGGTGCTCTCTGGAGCCTTGAACCAGGTCTCAGTTACTGGACAGACATTGATGTTCTCCATTTTTAGGAGTGCCTCGAGAGAGTGCATTTTGAGGTTTAGACTTCTAGCATTGAGTAGCATAACCTTCAGATTTTGCATGCTTGTATCTGTTATGGTGGTGGTTTTATCCTTTGAAACTTGCCTAAAAAAGGCACTATAGGGGTGGCAAGAGCTTTAGCCAGTAACCTGAATCCCAGGGGTGACAGGTGCAGACCATCTCTGGCAAAGCATCATGGTTTGTCGATCATGTCTTCCCAGGCAGACAAATACTGGATCCCCTTTGAATGACACCAGAAGCTTAGCCAATTGTTGATGTCAATCATTTTGTCCTTATACTGTGGTATCATTCTGGGCAAAGGCAGGATGCTACTCAGGGCTAGGGTCATACCTGCCTGGGTCACATGATCCAAGAGCTCTTCCATGTCTCTTTTCATGTATTCCAGGGAGGTACATCTTAAGTCATTCACTCCAACATGGACAATGACAGAGTCATATTTGTACTTGTTGTGGAGTGACTTGAGTGCATGTGTTATGTGGCAGATCCTGGCACCTGACAGGCAGCTGACTGTAATTTTCTCCTTGTTCAGCCTGGTGAGTGGGACATCAATGTGTCTGACTATAGAGTCACCTATGACTAAAGTGTTGGGTGCATTGTCTTGCCTTAGGGGCTGTTGTTGCGTGGCACACTGGTGTTGTGAGCTATGTGTCACTTTGGTTGTGACTGGTATTTGTTTGCGTTTCGGCTTCAGAGGTCCTTGTTGCTTGGGCAGGTTAATGTTAAGGGCCTCCACATATGTGGGTTTAGTGTTGCTATGTGTGGGTGTTGATGGTGTGGGTTTTGAAGGACTATGAGTTGCTTGAGGTGTAATGCAGGTGTTAACCTTCTCCTCTTGACTGTCTAGCACAATCCTGGCTGGAGAGAGCTTTGCTTCCAGTTTGGCTATGTAAGTGCAGCTCTTGCAGGTTGTAGTGTTGGGTGGTAGGAGGAGAGGATTGTCTGTGTACATGAGGCAGTTGCTGCACTGCCCCAGTATGCCCAGATTCACCAAGTAGACAGGAGAAATCACCAGAAGTTGACCCTTGGACATGCCTGTTTAGGTGCTTTTTTGTAAAGTTTAAGAGCTGTTTTCCCTTACCTTTGCAAGGTACTTTGCAATTATAGGCTGTTTAGTGCCTATGATTCATTTCTTCTTATTGAGAAGGAGAACTGAGTACTTGAATCAGTTTCAGGCTTCCTAGTGCTTTCCAGCAGATTCTAGAGCAAGTGCTAGTCACAGGGGTTCAGATTTTAGTGCTACTACTGAGAAACCAGCTTAGTTTGGATATACTGAATGTCTGTACTGCAGTTAGTAAAAAGTGATATTTCAGAATTTAACATGAGTTCATAACTTGCAATTGAATGAAAACTTATCATATTATTTATTTTTTATATTATGCATCTTTCCTCAATTTTGAGCTGTGTTGTTGGTTGGGGTACCGCACATCAAAATATTTCATTTTATCATACAACAATTTGTGGCCTCAAAGTAAGAAAACATCATGTGTGCAGTGGTGAGGGTGAAGTGAGAGCAGTGTTTGTTTAAATGGCAGGATATTCAGTTTAATCTGTAATTATCTTATCAGTGTTTCCCTGAGTACTTGTGTATTACTATTTTTATGTTTAAGGTAACTCCCAGATCTAACAATGATAATGCATAGAACATTAATGTTGTTAATCACTGCAATTTTACATTATGGAATATAACTTCCTTTCCACAGTTCCTTGAGGTTTATGCAGTACCTGAAGTACCCCCCCCCTTTCACATTGTTGTACATTTTAAGGTCAAACTGTAAGGAAATAAATGTCATACTTGAATCACAGTAGGCCAAGATTAAGGTCAAATGTGTTATACACATCTTTAAAGATAGGTTAGGTGATGGTGCAAGAGATTTTGAAGAGGGGCTGTCATGAGCGCTAGATGGTAAGTTGGTCCGATGGCATGACCTAATTGATGTAGGTGAGCCTACAGACACTGATCTATCAGTGCTGAAGGATGGGGACCTAAACCTCAATTGAGCGGTTCTGCTAGGTATAGCTGAACACTGATGTGGTGTGCATGAAATCTGTTGTGCTTCTTCACCTGACTAATTACACAACTTTCTTCATAAGTACTTGTAGTCTAATTTGATCTGCCTTACATATCCAGGCAGTACCCCATCATCTTCCCTTCCAAGACCAACTCCTGCTTGAGTCTGGTAAGTCCTACCTAGTGTACAAATGGAGTTGTCCAGGTATGCTTGGTGTGCTACCATACTACATATCAGTATGATCATGGCATTATCCCTACTTTGTGCCATTTCCATGTAGTGCTGGAAATTCTGATGTACACCCTGGAGGATCATAGGAAGTTACTCGGCTAATGGCCCTAGAGCCATTTTAAGACTAATCATTCTCAATTATCAATGCCCATGGGCTAGAATGGCTTTGATAAACTGTTCCTGTCCATAAGGGCCACAGGAAGCAAGCCAGAGGTGAATTATTGATTTCCCATACAGTGGTCAAAAAAAGTACAGTTGTGTACACTTACCATAAATGTAGATGTTCGAGTGTATTCACTGTTGCAGTCATAACCTGTGGGGTTATCCCTGCTGTGGTAGCCCTCGGCTGACCTGGATACCAGAGTCAATGTTTTTTTGATTCAGCTGCAGTCGCCTGTAGTCTGACGTCAGGTCGTCAGTGCTGTAAAGCAAGGCAGCTGACATCATTACATCAGTTTTTCTTGCCTTAACCCATCAGAAGAACAAGGAAATAAGGAAAAGTGGTCCTGGTGGCTAAAAGTCACCATGGGAAGCTTATGTCCCCTAGGGGAAGATGCTATATGGCGGGGGGGTGGAGGGAAGGGAACCAGGACTGCAACAGTGAATACACTTGAACATCTACATTTATGGTAAGTGTACACAACTGTACTATGTTCTTCATGTTTCACTGTTGCAGTCATCACCTGTGGGAGGATTCCCCAAAGCTGAGGAGAGGGGCGGAAGGATAGGTTAGAGTCTTAGGCATGGGTCAGCAGGCCTTGCAGAACTGCAGAGGCAAACTCTGCCCTAGACTTAGAAAAAAGAGATATGTGGTAATGCTTTGTAAAGGTATGGACAGAGGTCCAGGTGGCAGCTTCCAAGATGTCTGAGAAAGGCTGTAAGTGGAGGCTGCCCTAGTGGAATGGGTACAGATAGACTTAGGGGGGTTTCCCATGTAGTCTGTAGTAGAAATGGATACAGTGTGATATCCATTTGGAAATGGGCTTCCTGTCTGCCCCGGGGGCAAAGCTGACAAGTAGTTGGTCTGTTTTTATGAATGGTTTAGTATGGTCCAGATATTATCTGAGTTATCTGTGCACATCTAGCAAGTGTAGAATTCTTTGCCCTTGTTTTGAGGGTTGAGAAAGAAGGTGGGTAGGTGTATGGCCTGGTTGAGGGTCACATCAGATACCACCTTAGGCATAAAGGAGGGGCTAGTCCTCTTGGAGACCCTGTCTGCATGGAAAATGATGGAGGGCTCAACAGCCATGAGAGCCTGAAGTTCTGGTACCCTTCTGGCTGAAGTGATAGCTAGTAGGAAGGAAGTCTTCCAAGAGAGGTATTTCAATTCTGTAGAAGCAGCAGGTTTGAAAGGAGGTAAGGTTAGTTTTTCTAGAACATAATTCAGGTCCCAGGGTGGCGTGGGAAGCCTTCTGGGAGGTATGATATTAGAAGTCCCTCTGAAGAATTACTTAATCAAAGGATGAGAGAAGAGGGGTGGGTCTGAATTGTAATGGGCAGAAATGGCTGAGGCATGGATTTTAATAGAGGAGAAAGAGAGGCCACTATTGAGCAACTCAGCTAGGTAATCCAAGATAAGAGGGATGGAAGGATGGGAGGTACTGGCCCCTTTGGACTGGTTCCAGGAGCAGAATCTTTTCCATTTCCCTGCGTATGATTTTCTGGTGCTGGGCCTTCTGGCTTCTGTGATGATGTCTAGGACCTGTTTGCTCAACAGGGACTGCTTATTAGCTTTTAAGGTATAAGCCATGCTGAAATATTGAGAGTCTGTAAGTCTGGGTGCAGTATTTTCCCCCTCACCTGGGTCAAGAGGTCTGAGATCAGGGGAAGCTGCTTGGGGGGCTGTATGGTCAGGCTGTGCAGTAAGGGGTACCAATGCTGTCTGGGCCATTCTGGAGCAATGAGGATGGCCTTTGGTCTTTCCTCCCTTATTTTGGTCAGTACCTTGGGAATAAGGGGTAGAGGAGGGAACGTGTACACAAAGAGGGAGTTCCAAGGGAAAATGAAGGCATCCACCTTCCATGCTAGGACGTGATGCTCCCTGGTACAGAACTTTTGCAGCTGGTGGTTGAGATGTGAGGCAAAGAGATCCACTTCCGGAGTTCCCCACTCCTGAGTAATTTGCAGAAAGATTTCCCTGAAGAGCTGCCATTCATGGGGGTCCAGTAAGTCTGTGCTTAGGTGGTCTGCCAGGGTGTTGTTGACCTCTCGTAGGTATTGGGCAATTAGGTGTAGGCCCATGGAGGTGGCTGTAAGACAGAGGCTCATGGCTAACCTGCACAGGGGGTAAGATTGCGTCCCCCCCTGTTTGTTGATATACCGCATTACTGTGGTGTTGTCTGTTTTTATAAGGAGAACCCCTGGCCTGAAATGGAGTTTGAAAGATGTCAGAGCCTTTTGTACTGCCATCATTTCTTTCTTTTTGATGTGCAGGAGAAGTTGCTGGACATCCCAAAGACCTTGGGTGCATCTGCTTGCTAGGTGAGTGCCCCAAGCAATGTTTGAAAAATTGGTGGTGATGGTCTGGCCAGAAGGGCGGAGGATAAAGGGAAGATCCTTGTTCCTTGGCCCTTATACATGGGATCAGAGGGAGAGAGGTCTCTAGGGAATGAGAGTGCTGGAACCAAAGGTACTTTAAATACCACTGAAGTTTTCTCATGTGAAGCCTGGTCAGAGGAATGAGAAGGATGCAAGATGCCATGTATCCCAGGGCTTGCAGGAACTTCCTCACAGTGAGGTGACTTCTGGAAGCCAGCTGGGTAAAGTGGAGAGGCATGAAGCTCTGCTTTTCTGGGGATAGGAAGGCCATTTGGGATGCTGTGTCTAGCACAGCTCCCAAGAAAATGATCTTCCTGGTGGGGTTTTGCTTTGATTTCTTCTCATTGATGGTGAACCCTAGGAAAGTTAGGAGTGATTTGACAAAGAGAAGGTCCTGGAGCAGCTTTTCTTTACACTCTGCCTGAATGAGGCAGTCATCCAGGTAAGGGTAAATCTGTATAGTTCTCTGTCCGCAGAATGCTATGGCTGGGGCCAAGCATTTGGTGAATACTCTGGGAGCAGTAGATAAACCAAAGGGCAGCATAGAGAACTGAAAGTGTTGTGAGCCTGCTCTGAAGTGCAGGAATTTCCTGCACAATTCCATGATGGGGATGTGGAGGTAGGCATCTTTTAGGTCTAGGGTCACTAGCCAGACATTTTTTGTTAGCATAGGCAGCAGCTGCTGCAAAGTTAGCCTTTGGAATCTGGGGACCACCAGGGAGGTGTTCAGAATGGATAGATCCAGGATGGAGTGCCAAGTGCCCTCTTTTCTGGGAACAAGGAACAGTCTGGAATAAAAGCCTTTGCCTGTTTGATCTGGGGGGACAGGTTCTACTGCCCCCTGGGAATTGAGAGTTTGGACCTGTTTCAATGCCTCTGCCCACTGATTCAGAGGTAAGTCTGGGTACCCTCTTGGAATTGGGAGTTCACTGAAAGAGAATTTGCATCCCTGAAAAATTATCTTTAAGACCCATTGATCCTTTGTTATAGAAAGCCAATTGTCTTTGAAGAGGGAGAACCTTCCTCCTAGTTTTTGATGAGTGAATGAAGGGCAGAGGGGGGAGGGGGAGTCATTGTGATTGTTTGTCATAGAAGGTTGGCTTAGAACTCCCTGCCTTAGAGACTGAAGTGGTCCATTGTTTGCTTTTCTGCTGGCCTTGAGATAGGGGCCTGGATGGTCTGTCCCTGTGGGGCTTACCTTGGCCCTGTCTGCTAGGTGTAGGGAAGGCCCAGTGTTATGAGGGAAAGTTCCTGCTGAACCTGGGAGGTTGAACCTGAAAGAAATCATGTACTGTTTGCATAAATTTTTCTTTGTCTTCCATGTTTTTAAGCACCTCTTCTGCTTTTTCCCCAAAAAGTGCTCTTTATCTAGGGGTGCATCAATAAATTTAGATTGACATGATCAGGGCAAGGTTGTTCCTTCAGCCATGCATGTCTCCTAATAACAGATCTTGTCACTGCTGCCCTGCTAGAGGCTTCTAGGGCATCATATCCACATTGGAATGAGTGTTTGGCTGCTTGACAAGCAGAGTGCAGTAAATCTGCTAACTCTTTTGAATTGGCACAGTCAGGAAAGGTAACAATATTCTCTTTTAATAGTTCCAAAATGTGTTGCTGATATTTTAACATATGGAACTGACAGCTGAGTGCTCTAATAGCTAAGGTTGTAGAGGTGTATACTTTTTACCGCATCGGTCCAAAGCTCTGGAGTCTTTGTCAGATGGAAGAGGATTCTTGGCAGAACTAATCTTAGCTCCTTTAGGTCCCTGTCTAATGACCTCTGGTTCTGAAGCAAGATTTCTGTACAGGTATTTGTGAGAATCTGGTACTCTGTAGTAGCTGTCAGGTTTACTGGGAGCAGGTGGGAGAGTGTCAGGGGCTAAGCTGGATTCATGTAAAACATCATCCACCATTTATAAAATAGGGGGGATGGCCAGGGGTCTGTGCTGGGGCAGGTCCAGAAACTCTCTAAGTCTTTTCTTAGACTGTGGGAAGTCCTGAGATTCCCATTGGAAATGTTCCCTGAGGGAGTGAAGGGTTTCCCCAAAGGAAAGGTCCTCTGGTGGAGAGGCAGAAAGGATGGAGTCCTCTGCATCTGAATCCTCATAAGCAGCTAAGGGATGCTGTTCCTCTTCAAAAACTGAATAGTCAAATTCCTCAGAATACTGTTCTGTCATAATTTCTGGAGATGGGTGCCTTTTCCTTTTAGAAGTTGTGGCCTGACTATCCTGGATAAGATGAGATCCTCTGCCATTTTAAGCATTTGTGCCTGGGGTGGTGAAGCAGTAGCAAGATGGTGTCTAGAAGCAGATTTCCTAGAAGTGGCCTGGCTTCTGGGCCTGAGAGAATCTGTCGGTCTGAGAGAAATGGTAGTCAGATGAGAAGACGTCAGTTTCTGTCTAGATTCGGTAGTGCAAAAGGCATCCTTGAAAGCCTGTGCCAGCGTCATGGCTCCGGACTCAACTGAAGCAGAGACAGCCAAAGGCTCCTCAAACATGGTAAGAGCGACAGTTGGAATGTCGACGTTCATGTGTACGTCCATTCAGAAGGACGTACACAAGGCAGGGACACAAAGCATCATTGGCAATGACAGCTGCCAACATTAATATTGACAGAACATTGATCTTGTTGCGTCAACCTTATGACCTACTTAATATGTATGGGTCAAGGATATACATCGTAGAAATCACCATTCGCAGTTGTGATTTTCCTGCATTTGATAGTAAACCACCACTGGGTCTACTCTTACAGGAGTGTTATCAAGTTTGTAATTTGCAGGGGTGGTCGTGTTCCCAAAGGTTATAATTATGCATTTTTTTGCATTGAGTTTTAGGCCATGGTTCTGGCACCAGTTATTTCTCTGTATCAGACCCTCCTGGAAGATATAGACAACTTTGGGAGACTCAGTGATTGCACCCAACTTGCAATCAACAGCAAATCAGCCAAAGGCCCTCTACATTTGCCTTAACTTCAGAGAAATATATTCCAAACAGGAGAGATCCCAGTACCAAGTCCTATGGGACACCACTAGTGGAGGTGGATTGCCCCACCCTAACTTCATATGTTCTATCTGTGAGCTAGTTGGCTATCCATAAGGTGACACAGGGAATTATGACTAAATTTGTTAGTTTGTCTATAACACATGACTGAGGTACTTTTGGGGTTGGCAACGGTGGTACAGCAGTTAGTGTTGTTGCCTCCCAGCAAGAGGTTTTCCGGTTCGATTCTCTGCTGTGGCACCTTCTGTGCTGAGTTTGTATGTCCTCCCTGTGGCTGAATGAACTTTAAAGACATGCAGGTAGGTGCATGTTTGTGTTTGTGCCTTCTGTGAAGGTTGGGTGCTGGGCTGACAACTCAACGCTGTAAAAATCACTGCCAATCAGTAGTGAACCGGTGATTCGCTGTGGTGACCCCTAACCAAGAAAAGCCAAAATACATGACTGAGGTACTTTGCCAGGTGAAGGTAGACAGTATGTGCAGTTTTGCCATCATCCATGGCTTTAGTGACCTTTTTGAAGAAGTCCACCAAGTTAGTAGACATGACCTGCCCCTAATGAAATAGAACTGGGATGGGTCCAGCTTTTGAAGACTTCCAATGTCTTTATTTATCGGGTCCATGATAATTCTTTCCATGGCCTTGTAAAAAAGACTAGACAAACTTATGTGTCTGTAGTTCCTAAGGTCTGTTGATGGTCTGCCTTTGTGCACAGGGATGACCACTGCAGTCCTCCATTCCCTACGAATGAAGCCTGTCTGGAGACTGTGGTTGAAAAGAGAACTGGGGGGTGATAGGGGTTAAAATTGAAGCTAAATTTTCAGCCAGCAAATTTGCTATAGCCCCTGGATCAGTATAGGAAGTACCATTTCCTATTAGTTAATCACACTGTTGGGTGTTCACTTTAAGGTTGGGTACATAACTAAAACATGCCTTATGGTTTTCCTTAGCCTGGGAGGCTATTTTTGCCTCAAAGTTGGCTTTGGTGGGCTTGATTAATACCGTGACATGCTTGTTGTGACTGATGCTGTTTTTTTTATATTTTTGGCATAACTCTTCCTACTTTTGGACAGGATCTTCTTCCTTTTGCTGCACAAAATCCTATTTATACTTGGGTTCCACCAAGAGGGCTTGTTTTTGGAGTCTGTCCTAAGTTTATTTCAGTTTGGTACTGATGTTTTATGCAGTTATTTAGATGCTTACACAGTGTTTCTGTAAACACTTCCACATAGACTACTGTATTCCCTGAGTTTGATGGGGGCCCTAAAATTGGCGATGCCATGGCTTAATAGGCAGTAGTTAGCCTTTGAAAAGTTTATAAAGATTCTGGGATTTGCTGGGAGTTCAGTCTTGATATTTATTTGAAGGGTGACCACTTTGTGATATGATAACTGACCAGTGAGGATATTACAGAAGGGGGTGGGTTCAACATTACCTCATATTTGTGAGTACCAGATCCCAGATATCTGCAACCCTAGTAGGTGCACAGACTTGCTGTTCCAGGGTGTTTGCACTGACAAAATCCAGGAATCTTTTGGCCTACATGTTAGTGGCTGTGTATGTTTCCCAGTTTATGCAGGGATACCCATGTATATGGTATTGGGCTGAATTATGATTGACTCTAGTACATTCAAGTACTTGCTATGGTTATCGTGGGTCATAGTTGGGGACCTATAGCTAGCAAAGGTATGGTATTGGACTTTACCTAAGATTAGTTTGACATGGAGTAGCTCAAATGTGTCATATTGTTTGACCAGTCTTGAGGTGTGCTTACTTTTTATTTGAATTGATAGCCTTCTACCTCTTGTCCTTCCTTGTGCAATAGCTGGTCCAAATACGTGGAAGGCATTATAGCCTTGTACTTCTGTGATGCCTCCCATGGCCTAAACCATGTCTCAGTAACTACACAAATGTCAACACTCTCTGGGGTGAGGAGCTTCCAAAGATTGGAGCTTCTTGTTGAGACTCCAGGCCAGTAACTCTTTTAGTTACTCTTGCGTAGAATTTACTATCTTGGAAGGTTTATCAGATTCGCATTGCTTAAAAAAGGCTAACAGAGGTTGATAATGTTTTGGCCAATATCTAAAAGTCTAGTGGGGACAGATGAAGGCCATCCCTAGTAAAATAGCATGGTCTGTCAATCACGACCTCCCATGCTGACAAATGTTGGACCCCCTTAGAATAACATCAGCACGTCCTCCCATATTGACAAATGTTCGACCCCCTTAGAATAACACCAATAACTGAGTCAGTTATTAAAGTCAATCATCTCCTATTTATGTAGTGGCATCATCCTTGGAGAAGGTAAAATGCTGCTCAATGATAGGTCCATGCCTGCCTGGAACAAAAATTTATCATTCATTACCATCATTATCAATCCCCTTGTTCCCCATTTTCTACATGGGGTTGGGGTCTTGCGCCAATGCCGCTCTCCTACTTTCTTTAAAACTCATGCCTGACTGTCACATGTCTTCTCTCACATAATCCATCCACCTTTTTGCTTGATACCTGCATTTATTCTTGCCTTCTTCCTGTTTGTCCTAAATTTTCTTCAGCAGATTGTCTTCTGCTTTTTTGCACATGTGCTGGAACTACTATACTCTGTTCTCTTTTATGTTTTCTGCAATTGGAGCTACTTTGACTTCTGCTCTGATGTCTTCATTTTTCATCATTCCCACAGTGTGTATCCTACCACCCATCTCAGGAACTCCATCTCCTTCACCTCTAGCTCCCTCAACTGCTCTGCCTTTACTGCCCATGTTTCTTTACTATACAGTAGTATTGGTCACACCACTGTTTTGTACACCTTACTTTTTAATTTTTTTTGGCATTCTTCTGTTGTGACAAACTAGGTAAAAGACACTGCTGGAAACAGAGGCAATAAACACTTTAGGACCATACCTTCCTATTAAACTAATTAACCAATAAAAACACATCTACATAGAAGCAATTAAAAGTCAGTAATTATATCATGTTAAAACAGCCAAGTTCAGCATTTTCCAACTTGCAAAGCTACAAATAAGTATTAAGCAAGCAACCCCACCATCCCCACCCACCAACAAAATATTTTACCATAAAATGTGTTACCAAATATAATATTAAATATTGATTAAGAGTTTAATTAAAATTTACACTTAAACTTGTTAAAATTATTTTACACTGTCTCTAGACACCTAACATGTTGTTTATACAAAGTGGTCCTAACGTGTTCGTGGCCTTTGATTCCAGCAGTGTATTTTACCTAGTTTGTTGGTTCATTGTTTTTGAGAGTTGAGTTTGGCTGTTCGTTATGGCTGCTGGAGGAGTACAGAACACATCTTTGCACTTAGTCATTCAATTATCCCTGCCTTCCCAAGTGTCAGCTACAGAGGTGGGTAACCTTACTGCACTACTGAATGTTATGGCACAGAAACTTGATGACCTCTCTGTTCAGGTGGACCACCTGTCACAACCTCAACCTCGGCGACCCCTTGTTGGACACACTACATGAGGGGACATCTACAAGGTTTCCTGATACGGAAAAGGGTTCTAGTACCATACAAATGGATAACATACAAACGAGGGCTGTAATAGCTTCCAATGCAGCAGCAACATCACTGACTGCAAATGACAGTTTTTCATCACCTCCGAGACTAGGAAGTCTTCTCGACCTCAGTGGATGGTTGAATAATCTCCCTTCACTTAAATCTGGGCCTGAAGAGGTGCATATAGGGAGACTGACTGGAGTTAACACAACTATCAAATCCAACCTAGGGAGATTCGACTACCTGTTACTGAAATTAAAGAAACTTCAATTGGAAGTAAGTTACTTTACAGAGTATATCCATGAGGGGGTCATCCCTAAAGTTTTAAGATTGTGGCAATACCCGACAGGTTTGGAAGATGGGTCAGATTTTCATAAAGAACTGCTTGCCTTATTTAAAAGACATGGGACTGAACTAATGGAGGTAATGTGTTTGCATTACCAACTTACTATTGATAAATTAATAATGGATACTACTAGTTTAGACAAAGACATAAAATCTGATGCTGACTTTGCTAGATACCAGTTTGACTATAGGAGGATTTTTAAGGCTAGTGATCAACAGATTATAAAAAGTACAGAACAAAAAATAAAGAAGCTCAACAGAGATTTAAAAGACTACAAAAATGGCACAGCATATCCGGTACCCCCCTTCACAGACTTGGAACGCAGTTGGCCATGCTGGACCGCAAACCCACACTTACAACCAAACTAGGTCGGTTCAGCCAGGAACTACTGTTCATGCTGTGCAGAGAAACGATGAAGGAAAAGGGAGCCACATGCGGGCAACTAGTACACCAGAAAAAAATGGAGGGTTTTATTCAGCCTTTTCCAACCAGGAAGGCATGGAAAATGGGGCTAGAGAGGTGCAGGATTTTCAGGACAACTGTGGGCAGAACCACCAGAGACATTACAACACAAGAGGGGTACTGAGGAATTACAACCCGAGCAACAAGAAGAAGAAAAGGTAACTAACCAGGTTGACCTTTCAGTTGAATGGCAATGCTGCAAAGTTATAACTAATCAGAGTGGGGACTTTAAAATTTTTAATTTAACTACCTTTGATATTGACCCTATATTTATTTATTTTATTCATTTATTTATTTGCAGTTGGTTTACCAGGATAGTCCATTGGGCCAAAATGAACCCGTTTTCAATGGAGTCCTGGGGAGAAAAGCTCCAGACAATATAGATTACAGTAGGTATTAGACATACTTAAACATTGTTAAAGTCACAGTAGGCAAATACAAATGCAATGCACAACAATTACAATTAATGTAAGTGTTAAAAAACTGATGGCAGATTATAAGGGATTATACATAAATTCAAAATTCTACTAAAGTTATTTCATAAAGAGAGTTCAACATATGAGAGTGTAGAGTATTCTTACATATTCAATAGTAATAAACAGGAAGTGGGAGTTATGGATAATGAGAGACAGAAATCAAGGGTGTAAGCAGGAGTAAGAGGAAATGGGGATGTTCAGTGTAGTTAAGTAGGGTGGGAGCAAGAGCATTCCCACTGGGAAAGTAGATGTGAATGAAGAGATTTTTTGAACATAAAATGGTTAGAGGTAACACGGATAGATGAAGGTAGAGAGATCCAGAGGCGAGCTAACCCATGTGAGAGAAGATATTGGCCAGGTGGATGGGTTGGTTTGTACACTTCTAATAGATTTTGGTTGTTGGACCTTAATATTCTATCAGGTATGTGCATTTTAAACACAGAAGAGAGGGAGGGACAGAGGGAGGGGTTGAAAATAAGTTTATGAGCAAGGGATAGTTGTGTATAGAAGAGCTGATGGAGTAGTTCTAGCCATTTTAGTTGTTGGAGAGAGGAGCAATGGTGGGTGTAAGACTTTTGGTTGGTAGCAAACTTGGCTATTTTATTGTAGCAGGAGGAAAGTTGTTTTTTCAGGGAGAATTGTAGATTAGTTAGTAGTGGAGCTCCATATAGAAGGGAGGGAATAAGAAAGGAAGTAGAGAGAGTGATTTTAGTGGCAGTTGTAAGGTAGTTTTTGTCGATAGAGCATCCCTAGTTTTTGATGGGTTTTTTTAATATTTAGTTGTAGATGGGAGTTGAATTTTAGTTGGTTATCAATTTGGACTCCAAGTAATTTGGTCTTTGTCACTAGTTCCAGAGGAGTGTTATTCTCACTAGTAACAGAGAATGAGTTTGTATTGAGAGAGTTGAGTTTAGAAGGGGTGAATATCATTAATTTGTTTTTTGTGGGGTTGAGTGCTAGGTGATTTGTTTTCATCCATAGTTCAATGGTAGAAAAAGCATCCTGAGTTAGTTTTATGAGATATTGATTGAAGTACTTGCAAAAGGGTTGGACTTTTGTTCCTTCCACTAGGTTTAATATACCAGCAACCCTAGTGGATTTGAAGCTTTTTACTCAGAAAGTGAATTTGAACATACTATTAGATACCAACAGGACAGACCAGCTACCAGTATTAAATGTAGCAAATACTTATAACCCCCCTTTACACCCCCTTGTGTCACTATTTGAATTTCTATATGATTTGGAGATGAGGGACTTGTTTAATCATACTGTGGACACAAGGTGATGGAATATAACAAAATAAGAAAGGGAAGCTTTGTCTTTATTTTTATCATTACCTATTCGTTTTGTAAAACCTGATAAGGGAGGGGGTTAGTTTTGATGGATAAGGCAGACTACAATAAAAGAATGAATGATGTTCTAAATAATGTTCCATATGTAAAAACAAGTTTGCATGAGTTACATGTTGCTTACAACTGTATTAGGATTTTCCTACATGACTTGTTCATTGAAAGAGCTATTGATGTCAACTTTTAACTATTTTCAGACTTTGTCCCCAAAAATTCCAACATTATTTGGCATTCCAAAGATGCATAAGAATAATCACAATCCCCCGATGAGGGCACGGGTTGATGCAAGGGCATCCATTACTTATGCTATTCTAAACTGATAGACCTTACCCTTAAAATATGTAGAAAAAGAAAGGCAAATTTGTAAGGATTCTTGGGCATTTCTGGCTAACATCAACAAGTGTGAGTTTATGGAGGATGTGAACTTTCTAACTATTGATGTTTGTGACTTGTACTTCTCCATCCTGAGTGCCATTGGTATAGAATGGTTGGTGGAGAGGTTACAGTTTCATGGCCCTCCTTCTAATGAAATGAGGCTCATGGAAGACCTGTTGGATGTGGTGTTGTCTAACAACTTTGTTTTGTTTGATTCTGACATCTATTTACAAAAAGTGGGTGTAGCCATGGGCTCACCCTGTGGTGCCTCATTTGCTAATTTGGTGACGGCCCAGTGGGAACATCAGTTTTTGTTTAACAATAAAGACACAATGGATAAAATTGTGGTGTATATGAGGTTTTTGGATTACTTTTTTTGATTTTTAGAGGGGAAAAACAAGAGGCTTTAAAACTGGTGGACAGTTTAAATCATATCACTAGTTTTTTTAAAGTTACTAGTGTCTTCCATGAAGAGTCTATTGCCTACTTGGATGTTAATCTAATTAAGGATAGAGTGGGTAAAAGGTATGTGGCTAAAATCTACCACAAGTCAACATACTCTAATTCTTTCCTTTTTTATACAAGTGCACATCCCCACCACCAGAAAAAATCTGTCATTAAAAGTCAGTTAGTCCACGCTGCCAGAATGGTGTCAGAGGAGAAGGACTTCTTAGAAGAATGTGATGCCCTATCTAATATGTTTATTCATAGAGGGTGTGATGACCGTGCCCTGGCCCAGCAATCAAGGAGCCTCAATCCTCACCACTAACACCAGGGAGGTTGTCTCCTAGAAGAGGAAAGGATAACTAATACACACAGTAAAGTACTATTTCCCTTACGTGCACACAGAGATCACAGTCAGTCTGCAGCTGGTTGCTCCCTTGCTCACCAGGTCCCCAATAAGACTCCCCACTGGCACAGCTATAGGGTCCAGATCTCAGCCTAGATGGCAAGCTAACCTCTAGTACCCTCTCTGTCAATCAGTGCTTTGTGTCCCTGCCCAGGTAGCTGACACACACCCACACTTTGAGATAAGTATTTATACAATTTCACAGACACTCCTGGGAAAGGCTAACACAGATTCACTAGCTGTGCTCCTTTACCCAGACTACACGGTAGTAATTTCTGCCACCACCAGCTAATATTATTAGCTACTAAAAGGCCCTTAAAAGGGTTTCCTATTATTACTGTGCAATATTATAATCCAATGGTAGTATGACTAACAGTCAAGGCTTAATTTGGAGTGACTTAGACAGTAAAATCTGTAAATATGTAATTTACTTTAGAAGTTACATTATTTCTACATAAACCAGCCACAGGTAAAGGTTTTAAAATATTTAATAATAAATAATTAAAACACAAGACAATACTACTACACCAAGGAGATATCTAAGAGTTCAGAGATTACACAGAAACTTAGAATAATACAGTAGGACATGTCTGATGTCAAAGAAAAACACTTAATCTAACTTTCTAATCTTTAGCTAATCTTAAGAGAAAACACAGTGCTAAAATCCTACTTACATACATAAAGAGTAAGTCATGCTGGTTTAGATATCCAAGATCAAAATGCTCTCAGTCTCTCACTGAACAATAGTTTTTAAACACTAGCTAACAGCTCTCTAAGGCCCTCCCAAATTACATCATTTTTGACACTTAGTCTGGAGTTCCCAGGCCACAAACTGCATTATTTAGCAAGCTAACACCTGCTCTGAGACTACAACAATAAAAGGCATTTCACATATACTCTCTAGCAGAAACCAGAGCAATAAAACAACTTACACATGTAAATTCTGGCCCTTAACTTTAACCTTAAAACAATGGGCCTGAGACCTTCACTCAGACTCACTGGAGCCGACTTGTAAACATCAAAGAGATTCATAAGATCTTTTCAGCTTCAAAAGACACATTTGAAATGCTTGGCTAGGTTTTCCTTACAGCAAATGGCAATGTTGCAACAATCTTGAAGTTCACATTTTACAGTGTTTTCTTTCATTTAAAAAACACAAGCCTGTATTTTACATTTATTTATACAATTAATAGAATTATGTATCAAATTCTATTTGTCTAGGCTGGTAGCCTTCACCCATCTACCTCCAATCTTCACCTCTCTCCCCCCTAAAGAACTCAAGCATGTTTTTCAAGTGCCCCTTGAGAAACATCGCTTGAGAGTGTCAGGTCTATCTGCGTGTACCTCACTCCATTCCCTGTCTTGAAAGCCCATCTGCATTGGCATTGCTACTCCTACTGCAGTGCTGCACTGACATATCATATGCTTGCAACCCCAGGCTCCATCTTAGCAACTTGGCATTTTGCTGACTGGCTCTGTTTAACCATGTTAGAAGGTTGTGATCTGTCATCACAGTGAATTTTCTTCCATACAGATAAGGCTGACGTTTTTGTAGTGCCCACAGTATGGCTAGACATTCCTTTTCTACCACTGCATAGCATTCCTCCCTGGGTTGGAGCCTACAACTGAGATAACCCACTGGGTGCTCTTCTCCCTCTGAAGAAATCTGGCTAAGTGCAGCCCCACCCCATAGTTTGAAGCATCCACCTGCACAACAAATTATTTGCTATAGTCTGGACTGGCTAACACAGGGGTCCTCCCAAAGCTTCCTTAAGCTTCTGGAATGCCTGCTCAGATACCGGGGTCCACACTACCTTATCTGGCCTGTTCTTCCTTATCAGGTCTGTGAGGGGAGCATCTATGGTACTATAACTGGGAACAAACTTTCTGTAGTAACCTGCTGTCCATAAGAATGCCCTTATCTGCATTTTGGTAACAGTTGCAGGCCATGCCTGAATGGCTTCCACTTTGGCAGGTTCTGGCCTTATCTTACCACTCCCCACACTATGTCCTAGATAGGACACCTCTGACATACCCATCTGACATTTGCTCAGCTTAATGGTCAGCCCTGCCCTCTGTAGTCTGATCAGCACCTCCCTGACATTCTGAAGGTGCTCTTGCTAGGAATGGCCATAGATAACAATATCATCCATATAAGCAAGGGCAAACCCTCCTGCTCCTGCTAAAATATGATCTACCAGCATTCTTCATCCCAAAGGGCATCTTTCTGAACTCATACAAGCCAAAAGGAGTCACAAAGGCTGACTTCTCTCTGGCACTGGGAGTCAAAGGCACCTGCCAGTAACCCTTGGTAAGATCAATGGTTGTAAGATACTTAGACCCACCCAGCTGCTCTAGGGCCTCATCTGTCCTAGGCATAGGGTAAGCGTCCGACTCTGTGTGACTATTTAATTTCCTGTAATCCACACAGAACCTGGTGCTGCCATCCTTCTTTGGCACCAGTACCACTGGGGAGGCCCAGGGACTATTGGACTCCTGAATTACCCCTAGTTCCAACATCTCCTATACCTCTTCCCTCAGAGTCTGTTTGACTCTCTGAGGCACCCTACAAGGGGCCTGCCTGATAGGCCTTTGGGGTCCTGTATCCACCTGGTGCTGCACCAGATGGATGCTTCCTGGTTTCCCGGTGAACATGCCCCCAAACTCCTGCAACACTGCTCATATTTCTTGAACCTGGGTAGGAGATAGCTGCTGGGACATTGCTACCCCTTCCACCGAAGTGTCAGCCCGACCCTCACTGAGGAGATCAGTCACAAGATCTCCCTCAGACTCCTCCTGCAATCCACTGCAAATGCTCAGCAGAAGGGCCTCCCTATCATGGTAAGGTTTCATCATGTTAACATGGTACAATTTGTGCCCCTGCCTTCTGCCTAGCAGTTCCACCATGTAGTTAACATCACTTACCTGTCTTATCACCTTGTAGGGTCCCTCCCAAGCTGCTTGCAGCTTGTTGTGTCTGACAGGAATTAGAACCATCACCTGCTGCCCTACAGCATACTCTCTAGCTCGAGCATTCCTGTCATACCACACCTTTTTCTGTTGTTGGGCTTCCACCAGGTTCTCCTGGGCCAGGCCTATGAGTTCCCTGAGCCTTGTCTTGAGGTTCAGGACATATGCCACAACAGACTCCTTGTGAGACTTACACTCACCTTCCCACTCATCTCAAATTAAATCTAGAGGTCCCCTCACACTATGCCCATACAGCAACTCAAAGGGTGAAAAACCTGTGGATTCCTGGGGAACCTCTATGTAAGCAAACAACAGATGGGTCAAATATTTGTCTCACTCCCTTTTAAACTGATCTGCAAATGCCCGAAACATGGACTTGATTGTAGAGTTTAACCTCTCAACAAGACCAGTAGTCTGGGGATAGTAGGGGGTGGTTTTCATGTGCTTCACCCCACAGGACTTCCACAGACAAGCTAGCAGGTCTGACATAAAATTGGCACCTCTGTCAGACAGTATTTCCTTTGGGAAACCTACCCTGCTGAAAATCTCTAGCAAAGCATTTGCCACCTTCTCTGCTTCAAAGGAAGACAAAGCCACTGCCTCAAGGTATCATGTAGCATAATCTACAATCACTAGGATATACATTTCCCTGTGGAACTTGGGGTACACAGAGGACCCACAATATCCATAACTACCCTCTGAAATGGCTCCTCAATCACAGGCAAAGGCATCAAATGAGCTCTCTCATTGTCTCCTGCCTTGCCTACCTTTTGGCACTGCTCAAAGGTCCTGCAGTACCCTGTTACATCTCTGGAAATTCCAGGCCAATAGAAGTTTTGCATAATATGCCTCTTTGTACATTTTATGCCCATATGACCTGCAAAGGGAATATCATGGGCTATGGCTAGAAGCGCCAGATGGTAAGCTCTAGGCACTACCAACTGCTGTACTGTCTCACCTTCTAGCCCTCCCTCAGGGGTCCACTCTCTGTACAGTAACCCTTTGTTCCAGTATACAGATTCCCCCTTCCCTTCAAAATCAGGTGCCTCCCTAGCTACCTGCCTCAGGCCTTGCAATGAAGAGTCTGAGAGCTGAGCCTGTCTCAAGTCTCTCCTTGTAACCCTTCCCAGCTCCCCTTCCACAGGACGTCTGGCATCCTCTGACAGCGGTGCCTCACTGTCAGCCTGGGTACTACTACTCACCTCTACCTTTGCAGTTACCCTGTCCAAGGGAACATAAGTACCCACAAGCAGCTGTGGCTCACATTCAGTCTCACTGCTACAGCGTAGCTTACTCCCTGAAGTAACCACCTTAGCAGTCCTGGTATGCAGTCTGTCTTGGTCTCCCCCAGGCTACCAGACTTACATGCTTGTCTCCAAGCTGACTGCGTGTAACTGCACAAGTGCATGGTACTGCACTATCCAACTCCTTCCCTCTCAGAACATCTGCAGGATGGTAGTTCCATACCCCTGTTGTCTCAAGACAACACATTGTTGGCATTTTGTCTTTTCCACTTGCTGGCTCTTTCACTTTTGGTTCCCCACCTTGCTTCTGTGGACATATGTATGCCACATGGCCCCACTGGTTGCATTCAAAACATTTAACCCTAGCTCCTGGACGTGTACCTAGACTAGTGGCTTCCTCTGCCACTGGCAGATTCTGTTGGGGCAGTCTGCGCTGCCCACCATGGGTTCCTTTAGTCCCATGAGCAGTACTGGGGTCCCGTTCCTGTGCAGGGCTGCCCTGCTTGCTAGGTATAGGTCTCCCTTCTTCCCCAACTCCTCTGAAGTAGCACACTGTCTATCAGCTAACCAGATACTCATGTCCTCAGGCAAAGTGCTAAGGGCTTGTTCCCTTACCAAAAGGTCTGCCAGCCGTTCAAAAGTAGTGACCTGATGTCCACTCACCCAGCAATGAAAATAAGTGCTCAGTTCAGCAACATATTCACACACACTGTCATCTGCCTTGCGTCTATGCTCACAAAACATTTTCCTATACATTTAAGGTGTTAGCTTAAAACATTCCAACAAGTGTCTTTTTACAGCAGTATAATCAAAACAGTCATTGTCATGCATTTTTGCTAAAGAAGTTACAGCTTTAACATGGAGTAAGGGGGTCAGGAACCATACCCAGAGCCCTTGGTCAACTTTATACTGTTTACATACCTGCTCAAACATATGATTGAAGCTATCAAAATTATCCCCCTTTTTAAACTGTGAAAGAAATTCACTGACCTTTTGTGCTTCTGGGGTCTGGTTACTCCCTTCCCCATTACCTCCATGACTCTGGCAAAGAGTCAGCATTTCCCTCTCATGCCTCCTCTGCCATTTATTTTCCTCAGCTTGTAGACTCCTCATTTTCTCAGCTGCTTCGAGTTCCATACGCCTGGCCTCCAACTCAAGTCTCTTTAGCTCCAGCTAGATTTTTAAGTCCAGTGCAGAAAGGTTGAGCTGTCCATTCTTCGAGTATATTGTATCTCCACTGTCAGTCTGATTGTCCTCCAAGCTGCTGTTTTCTGATGCAGCTGTAACCAAGGCTGCAATCAGGTCTGCCTTAGTCAGGTTTCCATGCACCAGTCCCCCTAGCCTGGCACATCTCCGCCAGCTGGCTTCTTGTCAGCTTTCCATACTCCTCTGCTGACATGCTGCCTGCTCACCCTGACTAACACTAAGCTAACAAAAGAAATAAAACAATTGTGATCTGAATTCTGAGTATACACTGCATGGCTGTTTTAGAGTACAAAACACTTTCAGAGATCACTGTACATAAGCTACAGGAATTCGCTCTACCCACACAACTACAAGCCAATTAGTGTTTGCCAACTAATCAATATGTGATGTGGATCCCACCACAGCAAACCAATATCTGATAGGATATCCCAACCACTGCCACCAATATGTGATGACCGTGCCCTGGCCCAGCAATCAAGGAGCCTCAATCCTCACCACTAACACCAGGGAGGTCATCTCCTAGAAGAGGAAAGGATAACTAATACACACAGTAAAGTACAATTTCCCTTAAGTGCACACAGAGATCACAGTCAGTTTGTAACTGGTTGCTCCCTTGCTCATCAGGTCCCCAATAAGACTCCCCACTGGCACAGCTATAGGGTCCAGATCTCAGACTAGCTGGCAAGCTAACCTCCAGTGCCCTCTCTGTCCAACCAGTGCTTCGTGTCCCTGTCCAGGTAGCTGACACCCACCCACACTTTGAGATAAGTATTTATACAATATCACAGACACTCCTGGGAAAGGCTGACACAGATTCTCTAGCTGTGCCCCTTTACCCAGACTATACGGTGGTAATTTCTGCCACCACCAGCTAATATTATCAGCTACTAAAAGGCCCTTAAATGGGTGCCCAATTATTACTGTGCAATATTGTAATCCAATGGTAGTATGACTAATAGTCCAGGCATAATTTGGAGTGACTTAGACAGTAAAATCTGTAAAGCTGTAATGTATTTTAGAGGTTAAATTATTTCTACATAAACCAGCCACAGGTAAAGGTTTTAAAATATTTAATAATAAATAATTAAAACACAAGACAATACTACTACACCACAGAGATACCTAAGAGTTCAGAGATCACACAGAAACATAAAATAGTACAGTAGGATAAGTCTGATGTCAAAGAAAAACACTTAATCTAACTTTCTAATCTTTAGCTAATCTTAAGAGAAAACACAGTGCTATAATCCTACTTACATACATAAAGAGGAAGCAGTGCTGGTTTAGATGTCCAAGATCAAAATGCTCTCAGTCTCTCACTGAGCAATGGTTTTTAAACACTAACCAACAGCTCTCTAAGGCCCTCCCAAATTACATCATGTTTGACACTTGGTCTGGAGTTCCCAGGCCACAAACTGCATTATTTAGTAAGCTAGCACCTGCTCAGGAGACTACAACAATAAAAGACATTTCACATATACACTCTAGCAGAAACCAAAGCAATAAAGCACCTTCCATATGTAAATTCTGGCCCTTAATTTTAACTTTAAAACAATGGGCCTGAAACCTTCATCCCAACTCACTGGAGCTGACTTGTTAACATCAAAGAGATTCATAAGATCTTTTCAGCTTCAAAAGATACATTTGAAATGCTTGGCTTGGTTTTTCTTACAGCAGATGGCAATGTTGCAACAATCTTGAAGTTCACATTTTACAGTGTTTTCTTTCATTTAAAAAAACACAAGCCTGTATTTTACATTTATTTATATAGATGATAGAATTATGTATCAAATTCTATTTGACTAGGCTGGCAGCCTTCACCCATCTTCCTCCAATCTTCACAGAGGGTACCTAGTTGGGATGGTGTCTGAGCTTCTGAGTGAGATCCAGTTTAAAAGACAAAACAGGGTCGTTTAAACCTATCTTATGTAACCGTGAAGAAGTGTCTCATGATTCAAGTTGTATAGAAGTACCTACGGATGGTTTACCAGTAGGAGACAGTAGATTTGAGAACTATAGAATTTGTTTCATCACCCCATTTAGTGTTGATGCTAATGAAATTATTAAAATATTGCGGAAAAAATTGAATATTTTTGGATCAGACACAAAGATAATGGAGAAGGTGGGGAGCAAACCTATTGTAACATTTAGAAGAGGTAAAAATTTAAAAGCCCTCCTAGAAAGTGGAAAGGCTATGTGCCTTAGAACACCTGGAATGTTCAAATGTGAGGCTTGCAATTTTTGTAAGTTTATGGTGACTGGTATCACCTTTTTGATTTGAGGAAGTACTTATAAAGTAGGTGGGTGGTTTAATTGTAATTCCAAGGCAGTGGTGTATTTAGCCCAGTGTCAGACATGTCCAGCCTTCTATGTCGGAAAAAACTACAGAAGACTAAAGGAAAGGGTATATGAGCATGTACATAGTATTGCCAAAGGCAAACAGGAGAATACTTTGGCAAGGCATTGTAATGGTAATGCTGGGAATTGTTTTGTTTTAGAATTATCAATCAGATTATACCCAACTTAAGAGGAGGTCCATTCCAATTATTGTTGGAACAACTAGAACTGCTTTGGCAACTGAGGCTAAATGCCAGTAAGGCACCAGGACTAAATGAAGTCATCTCACTAACTTGTATTTTCAAACTAAAAAGTTTGAGCAGATGACCTAATGATTGCCTGTTTGTCCCTGGATACAAAAATTGGAGGTTTAGCATAAAATTTAATTTGCACCTTGGAAGTGTAACAGCTAAATTGATTTTTTAACCTCTGTATAAACAACATGTTAGGTGTCTAGAGACAGTGTAAAATAATTTCAACAAGTTTAAGTGTAAATTTTAAATTTTAAGTAAACTCTTAATCAATATTTAATAGTATATTTAGTAACACATTTTATGGTAAAATGTTTTGTTTGGTGGGTGGGGATGGTGGGGTTGCATGCTTAATACTTATTTGTAGCCTTTCAAGTTGGAAAATGCTGAACTTGGCTGTTTTAACATTATCTAATTACTGACTTTTAATTGCTTCTATGTAGATGTGTTTTTAGGAATACATGCATTTGAGTGAACAGCAGATGGCCAAACAGAAATTGTTCGACTGCAGGTCAGCAAATTCGCATAAGTGCGAACACAATGTTACCGAAACGCAAAATACCCCCCCCCTTTTTGACCCATGGTAGCGCTTGTTTACGTGGTAGAGCAGTAGAGCAGTCGAGAATGTCGAATTCGGAATTTCATATGACATTCTGACCATTCAACACCTGGAGATTCGACATTTAGGTTCGGGGAAACTGCATTTCGACTATCGGTGACTCAGTCATATGCATGTACTCCGTGTTTTTATTGGTTAATTAGTTTAATAGGAAGGTACAGGGTGAATACTTAATGCTGCAAACATTTTGCTTTCTTTGTGAGAAGAAGTCTGGCTATGTAGCCAGATGAAAAGCACTTTACTTTACTGTTTTGTTTTTTTTTTTGGTTTTGTATTAAAGAGTTTTTTGATTTGGTCCTAAAGTGTTTGTTGCCTCTGTTTCCAGCAGTGTCTTTTGCCTGGTTTGTTGGCTCATTGTTTTTGAGAGTTGAGTTTGATTCTTCTGTTATGCACTACCCCTGACACACTCTGGCAGTTGGCTGCAGCCCCTCTGATTCTAGCTTTGACTTCCTCATTTAGAATTCCCTTCTACTCAACCAACCTCCCAGTTACTTGAAGCTGATAACCTGTTCCACTGTCTTCACTTCTACCTCCATTCTTAACTTCTTATCCCCCCATTTGCTACCATTACTACTGTTTTAGCAGTATTTAGTTTCAGCCGATATGCCTTCAGTTTTGCATTCCATTCCACTATCTTTTGCTGAAGTTCTTGCTCAGAGTCAGCCTGTAATGCCATATTGACAACATACAGCAACTTTGTCAATCTGTCATCGCCGACCTGTTTGTTAGTGTAGTCCATCACCAGAATGAACAGCAGTGGGCTCAGAGATGAACCCTGATGCACACCCACCCACACTGGGAACCCCTCTCTGAGACCAAACACTGTTTGTACTTGAGTCATTGGTCCTTGAACATAGCTTGCACTTATGATACCAATGTTTCTGGGACTTTGAACCACCACAGGACTGCCCAACTCAGCTTTCTTGGGGCCTTGTTGTACGATTTCTCCAAGTCTAGGAATGCCCTGTTAGACTGTTTCTTCATCTTTAGCTTCTGCTGAACTATCTGTCTCACTGCAAACATTGGGTCTGTTGTGCTGCATCCTGATGTGCATTCGAGCTGCTCATTTCCCATCTTACTTTCTATTACTGTGCATATTTTGTTATCAGTCACCCCCTCCAAAACTTTCCTGCATTGTGATAGGAGTTTGAAACCCTTATATTGCCGACAGTTGTCAATGATCCCTTTGTTCTTGAACAGTGGCAAGAGTATTATTATTCTCCATTCATCTGGGATATATTTCTCTCTCAATACTGCTATGAGTACCCTCAAAACCATTCCTCCCCTATCTCACCCAGTATCTTCATCATACCTACTATGACCTCATCTGAGCCTGCTGATTTCCCTGACTTCATTTTCCTTAGTGATGTTGTTACTTCTTCTATGGTGGGCTCCTCATCTTCTCTCATTGCAGGCTGTGTCTGGGGTAGTACAGCTTCTGTGGGGTTTGCTTCATTCAGAGGCTGATGGAAGTACTCCCCACATTTGCCTTTGATGTCCTGTGGAGTGGTGATCATGTTGTTGCTGGTATCCCTTATAATGGGTGTCTGACTATCTTCTTTATCTTTCTGTCTTTGAAAGCTCTATCATTGTCTCTGCTCATATAGACCAGGAAGGTACTTCTCAGATCATTAACATCCACATGTACTATTTCAGAGACATACTGGCACTTGTGGTTCATTGTCCTCAGTGCATGTGTAATTAAACAGAGCCTTTCCCCTGATAGGCAACTGAGCCCTATCACTGTCATGGCACATTTGCTTCTAGGTAGCCAATGTTTTACATGTTTCCTGAGGTAGCTGTAACAAATTATTGCACATGACTCCCTTTTGTAAAGCTGTCACCGTGGACAGCAGTGGGCTCAGAGATGAACCCTGATGCACACCCACCCTCACTGGGAACCCCTCTCTGAGACCAAACACTGTTTGTACTTGAGTCATTGGTCCTTGAACAGTGGCAGTGAAAAACATTGAGCAGCCTGCCTGCCCCTATGGGAGTGGTTACTGACTTGAAACTGTAGTTTTATTGGCCATTTTGGGTCAATTCCAAACTCCTTCATCTTCCTCTCTTAAAACCTGGTTGCCTTTTGGTTTTGGCGTCTTTACAGGCTTGTTGGCTGTTGGTGAAGCACCCACCAAGAGGAGAAAACGCTGAGAGAAGAAAGGAGCCACTTTTGAGATTTTAAGTATTTTTCCTCTGTTTATTTGCTAAGTTTTTCTGCATAGCCGCCTATTTTGAGCATTTTCTGGCTTGTTAAACTTGATTTCTGCATTAGTAACTGTATTTAGACAACCTAGAGCTGTTTACTGAATTTCCTGTTTGCACTTATTTTTAAAATTGTTTTTTTCTCAAAACTTGCATTTTATCTGTCTTTGGCCTAGCACTCTTGTGTGGGGTCATTTACTGCACTGTTATAATTTGTTGATACTTGTGAACCTCTGCTATCTCTGAAAAAAACAAAAAAACAAAAAAAATCTTGCTTTTTTCCCACTTTTCTGAGATTTAAAAAAGTTCAGTTACAGGCTTGCTGTTCTTGAACTGTTTGTAAGTTTCTTGGAGGCCATTTTTGCTTGGGCTAAAGGGAAGTCTCTCTGTTGATCAGTGGCAGTGAAAAACATTGAGCAGCCTGCCTGCCCCTATGGGAGTGGTTACTGACTTGAAACTATAGTTTTATTGGCCATTTTGGGTCAATTCCGAACTCCTTCATCTTCCTCTCTTAAAACCGTCTTTTGCACGGTTTTGCACGTTTTTGTGCATAGCGCAACAGCGGGCAGCGCCGCCTAATTGGGTTTAAACTATTCCTGGCTCCACAAAGTCTGCTCTTCACTTTTTCCCTTAGAACTGCTCTATCTCTCAATTTAAACACCATATGCTCATTCTAAGGCCCTTCACTGGTCCAGTTAAGTAATCCTACAAGTTAGCACTATTTTATTTATTTATTTATTTATTTATTTATTTTACATTTGTTGGCTGGGCTAGTCTAGCTGGATACATGTCCATTTTCAGTAGAGGCCCAGGGAGATAAGCTCCAAGCATTAGTAAATTACAAAAAAAGATTATAATAGTTAAAAAATGACTAAATTCAAATACAAAGAAATTTAAAAAGATTTAAGAGAATCAAAAATTGTTTCTGTGAATAATAGCTCGCAGGCTGTGCAAGGTTTAAAATACAATTGAGTACAAGGACATTCAGTTTTCTGAAAATAAGCACTACTTACTCTTATACTCTCTATGATTACCTTGTCCGCTATTGGTCCGTCTTAAATTCAGTTTCCCTATATTACTCTAGCATGTCCAAAGGTCAGTCAATGGTTTCCTCTCCAGTCCAGCTGGTGAATCTGGGAATTTTGAGGCAATGTTACAACTGTCTCATGTACATGGACAACCCTCTCCTCCTCCAAACAGGTTCAAATATATGTGAGAGATGCAACTATTTAGCCAAACTGGAGGCTGAGCTCTCTCGTCTCAAAACTGGTGTAACCAGTCAGGAGGAGAAGGTAACCTCACACAACACAATTCCAGTATCACATAATCCCACCACATCAGCGAACCAAACACATAAATACACAAAAACATACTCGGAGGCTCTAAATAAAAATCTACTTAAGCAACAGAGACCTCCAAAGCAGACATCCAAGCAAACACTACCTCAAAACAAAACACGCACAACACATATCCCACAAAGTCAGTGTGCCAAGCAGCCACAGCCCTTAAGGCTGAATAACACACCTGATACTCTTGTAATAGGTGACTCTATTGTCAGACACACTGACGTCCCACTCACCAGGCTGAATAAAGAGAAGGTCACGGTGAGCTGCCTGTCGGGTGCTAGGATCCGCCACATAACGCAAGCACTCAGGTCACTCCAAAGCAAATACAAATATTACTCAGTCATTGTACATGCTGGTGTGAATGACCTGAGATGTACCTCCCTGGACTACATGAAAAGAGACATAGAGGAGCTCTCTGATCATGTAGCCCAGGCTGGTATGACCCTGACCTTGAGCAGCATCTTACCCTCACCTAGAATGATGCCACAGTACAAAGACAAAATGATTGATTTTAACAATTGGCTAAAATTTTGGTGTCATTCAAAGGGGATCCATTGACTGTCAGCCTGGGATGACATGCTCGACAAGCCAAGTTGCTTCGCTAGGGATGGCTTGCACCTGTCACCACTGGGCTTTCGGATATTGGCAAAGGCTCTTGCCACCACCTTAGTGCCTTTTTTAGGCAAGGCTCAAAAGTTAAACCCACCCCCATAGACAGCACAAGGAACAAGAAACTAAGGGTAATGCTGCTTAACGCCAGAAGTCTTAACCTCAAGATGCACGCACTCAAAGCTCTCCTCGGTATGGAGAACATCGATATCTGTGCAGTGACAGAAACCTGGTTCAAGGCTCCAGAGAGCAACCCAGCATTACCAGGCTATACCACATATCATGCTTTTAGGCCCCAAAACCCGGACCGAACCACAAAAGGAGGGGGAGTTTCCATATTTATCAAGGATATCCACACCTCCAGGTTAGTGGCATTGCACGAAGTATCGGAGACCATCCATGTGCAACTAACAGTGGGCAAGACTGCTTTTCAGTTTATAGTATCCTACAGACCACCCTCTCAAAGACAGGAATCCCACTCGGCTTTCCTGAAAACATTAGAGAACATGAAGATCTCTCCGAACACCATTATATTGGGTGACTTCAACTACCCAAACATTGACTGGGAGCACTACTCAAGCCCCAGCACCTTAGCCCAAAGGTTCCTGGAAATTATAAACTCAAATGCTATGGAATAACTAGTCACCACTCCCACAAGAGGGGACAACATACTAGACCTGATCATTACCAACATGGGGACTCTATGCTCCACACCAGAAGTATATCCCTCATTGGTAAGATCAGACCATAAATTAATTTCACTGGATGCCCACATCCCGACCCTCTCCACAGCCCAGAAAACCACAGTGAAAAACTTCTCAAAAGCGAACTTCTCACTTCTCAAAACCGAAGTGGAATCCTTCAAGGCCCCAGGGCCAGTGGAAACTACGGCCCAAACTGCAGAATCCTATATAAACGCATTCTACGGACATCTCCAGGAATGCATGGATCATGCTATCCCAAACAAAACCAGGACCCAATCATCCAAAGGCAGGCGTCCAGTCTGGTGGACCCCTGCCATAAATAAACTGTACAACAGAAGGAGGAAGCTACTACATGATAGAGCAAAATCCCTAATAGGGAAGGCATCTCTGACCAGTACTAGCAAAATATTACGATCCCTCATAAAATCCTCCAAGGCCAGCTTCGAGAGAAAAATTGCACAGGACACCAAAGACAATCATAAGGCTTTTTTCAGTTATGTTAGAAACCTGGGATGCAACTCCCAGACTTGTTCTGAGTTGATTCTAAATGACAAAAAATACATTGAACCCACAGACATTGCCACTATCCTGGCAGACAGGTTCAGTGCAAACTTCTCCACCCCCTCCCCCCCAAAAGAGCAAGTATCTATCCCGGCAGAGGGCTGCCTCCCAAACATCTCTGATGCTCAGGTGAAGGCTGCCCTCTCCAAAGCAAAAAACACTGCTTCCATGGGACCAGATGGCATCCCAGGTTGTGTCCTACATGAACTCCAAGAGGAACTAATCCCTCAAATAAAACATCTATACAATCTCAGCCTTACTACAGGATATGTGCCCACAGAATGGAGTACAGCAACAGTGGTCCCACTCCACAAAGGTGGAGCCTCTACGGACCCTGGAAACTATCGCCCCATAAGCCTGACTAGCTTAGTCTGCAAGGCTATGGAGAGGATCATCATGGAGCTCATAAACAAAGACATTGGGGACCTACAGACACTAGATCCTACCCAGTTCGGCTTTGTCAAGGGCAGATCCTGCCTTTTGAACCTGGTTGACTTCTTCAAAACAGTCACCAAAGCCATAGATGGAGGAAGGTAGTCCACACAGCCTATCTGGACCTTGCAAAGGCATTTGACACAATACCCCACTCGGGCATCATAGATAAGCTATCCAGCTTAAATATAAACCCCTATGTCACAAGATGGGTCGCAAACTGGCTCAAAGACAGAACCCACAGAGTGAGAGTTGCTGGAGCCATGTCAGACTCGAAACCGGTCACAAGTGGCATCCCACAGGGTTCTGTCATGGGACCACTCTTGTTCGGTATATACTTTTCCGAGGTACAGGCAAACGTGGGAGGACTATGGCTCACCAAGTTCGCAGATGACTGCAAACTGGGCCATAATCGACTCTCCAGCTGACACAAACATCCTTCAAAAAGGTCTCACAGAGACAGATAACTGGTGCCAGCACCATGGTTTAAAGTTAAATGCCAAAAAATGTATAGTCATACCCTTTGGCAAAAACAATGTGCCCACAAATTACCGCATAGGCGGAAACCCATTAAGTACAGAGAAAGTTATTAGGGACCTGGGGACCCAAGTTGATAGCAATCTCTCCTTTGAAAACCACATTGCCAAAGTGGTTAGAAAGACCTTCTACATAGCCCACCTCATCACGAAGGGTTTCACATCTAGATCAAGAGGTAATCGTGCCCTTTATTCATCCCTCATCAGGCCCATCATAGAATACAATGCCCCTTTTGGGATGTACCTTACCCGACACCTGCAGCAATTAGAAAGACCCCAAAAGTATCTCACCAAGAGGATCAAGGGTCTCAAACAGATGCCATATGCTGCTCAGTTAAAAAACTCCAGCTCTACTCAGTTGCATACCGCCTACTTTGAGGCGATCTATGCCTGACATACAAAGCTATGTCAAATCCAGAATTAATGGACATGCTCCACCTCAGTAAATCTAAATCCCTTAGAGCCACACACTCGAGGGACTTGAACCTCAGCACAGAAATAAATAGAACTTGCTGGAGGGACAGGTTCATAACCCAGAGGCTCCCTTCGCTCTGGAATAGAATTCCAGTTCATGTGAGGCAGAGCACATCACTGAATCTCTTCAAGAAGAATCTCAGTAGGTGGATGGGGGATCATAGGTTTGTCCCAGGGATTACTCCCATGTCACTATTAGACAGAGGCACAGTAAACTAAACCTTAAAAAGGGCACAGTATACTCAAATCAAGGGGTGGCATAAGCCATACAGAATTGGGCTAGGCTTATAATTGCCCCAGGGCAGATAGCCTAGTATAAACCTATGAACCTATGAATTTCTGCCATCATCCTGAAACGTTTAGTCTTGGTTTAGAGATACTGGTGTAGAGGTGCATGAGTATAATGTCACCATGTGCTTGTCTTGTGATGCATTGTCACACCCTGAAGAGTTACTAACAAGTTAGTGGATGCGAGATCCTGCCATCAAACTTGGGGACTATGTGCCACTTTGTAGGCTTCTTCATAAATATAATTATGCTATCATCATCATCATCTTCAACAAACATTCTGCTGTTGATATCCTCCAAATGTATTGGTATAGAGAACTGTTTGCTTCTGCTGTTGTCCCTGTAAAAATTATTTGAAAACACTACCAGTAAAGAAGTACTGTATGCTGAGTAAGGAGGTGTGGGGACTCTTACCATACACTACCTTCATTGTTATTGTGTGCAGAATTGGAAGGTTCACCTGTTAATGGTAATTATCAAGTGTTTAATGTAATCATTCCTTATCAGCATTCAGTTCTCTATATGAATGTAAGTTACTGTTTTTTAAACTAATCTTCTTAAGCAGACAGTTGTTATTGTTGCAGATATTGGTAATAGCCAATGTCCACACCACCTCCATTCCTGTCATCTTCTGTGTCACAGTCATCCCCTTGAATAGAGAGGAGGTCTCATCTTGTATTAAAGAGTAAGTGTTGGAGGTACCCCCCCCCCGCTCCATACTGATATGGGCAATTACATTCTGCCTCGCATCTCGCCTTGGCTCTAGCATGTTCTACCATATCATTTGCCCTTTTCTTGCATTGTGTTAAATTACAGTTCCTTCCACTGACTGCATTCATGTCCATTACAACTTAATTCCAGGTTTTTGCCCTCTCAGCTTTCTTGAGCACCCACCCTTTACAAAACAGACATTTGGCATACATCCTAAGGGGTGCCATATGGATGCATCATTACTGCTCATAAAAAATATACCACAGTCACACAGAAAACAGCTTTTGACTTAATCATCACTCAAACATCATAACAATGAAAGCATGCCTGCGATTCACAGAAAAAAAAAGTTGGATGACACAAACCCCATAATTATCAACACATGTAAAGTCTCACTCCAGCCAAGTAAAGTTCTGCTGAAGTAATGTTTGCACTATTAAGAATACATTTACAGTAATAAAGAAAGCAGTTTGATAACAGATCCAGCCTTCCCCTATCCCCTACTTCTTTCTGGTAATCATAATAGTCAGTTTTCATTCATCAGTGACACTCAGAAATCTCCAAGTAATGACACATGGATGTTGAGCCAAGAAAACATCCTTGCCACTTCAGTACTTCACAATTAAACTATTGTATTTCTACCGTATATGCACAATCACTAAAAGACACCAATGTCAAGGATTTTTTCAGTGACCACTAATAATTTTCACTGCAGCTGTAATCATTTTACGTTCACAAATGGCAGCATTAAAGTATTAATATTGTACTTTGCCCATCAAATGAACAAAATAAAACATTTTTGAACTTTCATATTAATTTGCAATAGTTCTATTATATTTTCTTACTTTAAAAAGTCTGTGGTTTCCTATGTCATTTGTCCCCTAAGTAAAGTAATTGTACATTAATATGGCAGCGTTAAACTTACTCACATAAGTTCGGGGTCATTTACACATTTTGTACCAAACTAGGCCATTTCATGTTTATCTGTCTGAATTGCAGTAATATGTGAATATGTCCAGCAATATTTTCCATGTAATTAGGCCTCAGGTACTCATGAACATGGCCTAAGATTCATGTGACCATGCTGAGGAAAGCAACAGCATTCACAGCACTCCTCAGCAGTTCCCAGCATGCTGCAGAAATCTGTGGATAGCCCATCTGGTACAACTTGTCACCTCAAAGCAATCATGATTTACTAAGAGTTGCTACTCACACACAGGAATATTGATTTCTGCAGAAAGCATCCACCTCAAAAAAAGCACATCAGTACTGCTGCTCTACTGCATGAGGCACGTATAAATGATCTTCGGATGTGCCTCTCTGAAAAGGTAGCAAACACAATGCATAACAGCAGTAGAAACTGTAAGTAAGATTAAAAAAACTAATAATTTCATTAATGACTTTTATCCGTCATATAAATGAAATGTACATGTATTCCTTTTAAAAAAATTGTAGGTGACAAAGCATGTTTTGTAAAACCAAACTTGGCAATAACAATAGTACCTGGTCTAATACCCCTGCTGATTAATTGGGTTGGTTTAGGGTGATGTCACCCCCCAGAAGGAGTGGTTCTAAGCCTGTGAACCAGAGCTCTGCTCATACTTTCTAATACCCCTGCTGATTAATTGGGTTGGTTTAGGGTGATGTCACCCCCCAGAAGGAGTGGTTCTAAGCCTGTGAACCAGAGCTCTGCTCATACTTTCTAATACCCTGCTGATTAATTGGGTTGGTTTAGGTGATGTCACCCCAGAAGGAGTGGTTCTAAGCCTGTGAACCAGAGCTCTGCTCATACTTTCTAATACCCCTGCTGATTAATTGGGTTGGTTTAGCGTGATGTCACCCCCCCAGAAGGAGTGGTTCTAAGCCTGTGAACCAGAGCTCTGCTCATACATTCTAATACCCCTGCTGATTAATTGGGTTGGTTTAGGGTGATGTCACCCCCCCAGAAGGAGTGGTTCTAAGCCTGTGAACCAGAGCTCTGCTCATACTTTCTAATACCCCTGCTGATTAATTGGGTTGGTTTAGGGTGATGTCACCCCCCAGAAGGAGTGGTTCTAAGCCTGTGAACCAGAGCTCTGCTCATACTTTCTAATACCCCTGCTGATTAATTGGGTTGGTTTAGGGTGATGTCACCCCCCCCAGAAGGAGTGGTTCTAAGCCTGTGAACCACAGCTCTGCTCATACGTTCTTTATCTGATACCGGCACTTCAAATGATGGCAGCACCTGTAAAGAGACGAGGCCACAATCCGAGCTGGTCAGAGAAAAAAAGACTAAAATAATGCTCTACCTTCTCAGCAATTCATATCTAGATAAGATCCAGGTGTGAATAAGTGTATTCAAATAGAACAAAGTAGAGTGAGCACCTGTCATTCATGATAGGGAATCACATGATCTGAACACCAGTACGTCACAGGTGCAAAGACTGAGCCTGACCAGCTGGCCAAGTGAGCTGATCAGGTAGCAGCAAGAAAGCCAGAGTTCCATAGTAAGCATTATTCACTTTTTTTTTTTCATTAGCATTGTCGCCTCACAGCAAGAAGTTCTCCCATTCGATTCTCGGCTGCAGCACCTTCTATGTGGAGTCTGCATGTCCTCACCATGGTCAAGTGACATTTAATGACATGCAGGTAGGTGAATGGCTGTGACTTCTTTGAAGGTTGGGCATTGGGCTGGCAACTAAGCACCGTAAAAAATCCACTTCCAATCATTAGCGGACCGGAGTACTGCTGTAGCAACCCCTAATTGGGAAAAGCCGAAAGATTTTGTTCTGGGTGGGTCATATTAAACATAATTTCAAAAATAATTATAAGAAGGTTACATAATTGAATCTTTTTGCTAGAAGAAATATGGCAAACTGCAAATATGTGTGTGCAAATAATATTATTACAATAATTTACACATTCACACATGTATATGCCTTCTATCAAATGATTGAATACTTAACACATCTGAAATTTCTAACTGAATAATTGTTGCAGTTAAATGTGCAAGTATAAAGAAATGCAATATAAGTGGAAAAATCTTATAAAAACTTCCATTCATACATTGTACCTACATCTGAGGAATGTTCCTCAGAGTCCTAAATATTCCATGTTACTCACTGAAAGGGTCACTAATTCACGAACAGAATGTTTTTTATGTGTATTAAATAACTTATAACCATACTTTGAGCTTCCTAGTTAAGGTTGTTACTCAGTGGTCCACCTTTTATACCTTTGTTTATCTATTATTAGAGGTGCTAGTCTACATTTTGGAGGCAGAATGATGAGATCTATAAAGAACTTTTCAGATTTCATTTAAGTATTTTAAGTGGGGATAAACCATCTAATTATCTGGTTTCCCATCAGCAAAACTATGAACAAATTAAATTAACAAAGTAAGCAAATTTTACATTTGTTACAAACTATTCCAACATTATAGTTTGTATTTATACCAAGCAAAGGTGTATGGGAGCAGCCCAGGATTGGGGATGCCCAAGTCCTCCTCCTTTAGTAACATAATCTACAAAACAAGAAAGCACAAAACATTGCCTACATTGAAAGAAGACATTTCAAAGTGCCAAGCTGGAGCAATAGCTTTTTCACATGTATATCATAATTAAAAGTGTGATAAACTCAGAATGCATTGTAGGCCTGTTGTTTGCTGGAAGAACTGGAAAGTAAATCCACATTCAGGTGGTTAGTGATGTATATAATATTCCTTTGAGCTGGTGTCACTTTGCAACAGTAGCACAGCATTGCAATATCACATGCAGTTTGTTTAATTTGGCACCTTGAACCAGGCTTGGATCTCTTGGAGACACTGATGGATAGGTAGTGTTTAGGTTTCGTTGGAGGTGGAATGATTATCTAGGCATAGAGCAGGAGCACATCCAGGAGTTGGGCAGGTATTGTTTAAGTCTGGCTTTAAAGGATTTTAATTTTGCTAGTTTCTGTGGTTCAATCTGTATGTTATTCCACAGTTTAGCAGCATATCTTGAGTACAATACATCACCAGCTATGATTTATAGATGCATTAGAAATTAGGAGATTTTTTTTCTGAGTTTAGTTCCCTTGTAGGTGAGTAGTGCTGGATAATATTGTTTAATGAAGGACAGTTTTCATGGCTATAAATTAGGTTGTATGCAGTAATGAGTTTGTGTAGGAGAGATATTGGGAAGTTCAACTCAGTGGAATTGTTAAAAGGCAACACAGTGATGTGTTCTGAATGGAAGGTTAGTTGCAAATTCAGCTATTTTGTTATACCATGTATCTAGTATCTTCATATAGACATCTTACAAGAGAGTCTAGCACAGACAAATGACTGGCGCCAAAGTGATGAACTAAAATTCAGTGTCAAGAAATGCATTATAGTGTCTTTTAGGAAAACTGCCAACTAGGCTATTTACTCCATTGATAAGACACGCCTAAGAGTTAACCTGGTAGTCAGGGATCTGGAAACGTATGTAGGCAGTAATCTGGCCTTTAACCAACATGTGGCCAAGGTATTAAGAAAAGCATTGTATGATGCCCAATTTATAACTAAGGGCATAGCATCCAGGTCCAAGAAAGTCAAAGTGCCACTTAATTTGTCCCTTATCAGATCTATCATTTAATATAATGCACACATCTGCATGTAACTGACCCGACATATGCAACAGTTGGAATGCCAAAAAAGTTCCTTTACCAGGAGAATCCAGGGTATAAACACATCATCCTATATGGATCCCCTTAAAACCCTGTCTCTATACTCTGTCTCCTACAGGTTACTGAGAGGTGATCTATGCCTGGCATACAAGACACCTGCTGATCCAGCTCTGATGGACCTTTTGCACATTCCCAAAACTAAGAGTATCAGAACGACTAAGTCCTAGGATGTAATTTTTTCTTGTGACATAAATAAGACACATTGGTTCGACAGATATGTGTCTCAGAGGATTGCTATGCTCTGGAGCAAAGTCCATCCTTAACTCTATTTAAGCATAACCTTGCCAATGGATGGGAAATCAAAAATTCACCCTGGGTCAGGTCCCCATGCCCCTGATAGACAGAGGCAGACAGTAATGCCCAAACTAACATACCCCCCCCCCACATAACCTCTAGAGACTTCCTAACTAACATACCACTCCTAATAAACACCCATGATACATAGGAACACAGCTGGTTTGGATTGCATGACTGGGCTTATAAAGGCTTTGATGGTCCATTAGCCTAGTATATACCTATAAACCTATTTTATTTCTTTATTTATTTGACATTTGTTTATTGGGGTGGTCTGACTGGGTCTACAGAACCCATTTTCAGCAGAGGCCCAGGAAGAAAAGCTCCACATACAGTACAATACAAATACAGTCTAATCCAATACAATATAAATTACATTAGAAATACTATACAAAAAATAAGTTGACAGAACAAACTGCTACAAGATGTTGTAATACATTACTACACATGTAGACAATTCTATACAGTTAAAACATTACAGACAATAATAGTCACTCTCACCATACATGATGTAGAATAGTGTCCAAAAATAGTATGTAGTTAGTGCAATGTGTTACATTGACTGCTATAGCACATGCAAAATAGATTGTTAGTTTCAGTTAGGAAAATAACAGCCAGAAAGTCAGTGATGCAGATAGATAGTGAGAGAGTTAAGAAGAATAGGAGCAATAAAGCCTCAGCAGTAGCTTAAGGATGTGGTATAGAAGCAGAGAAGGAGTTAGAAGAGCCTTAGGATCTTGCAGTCTGTGAGGGATTGCAATGTGAAGGAAGAGGAAGACCTGAGCATTAGGCAGGCTTTATGCAGGAGCAGAGCCATGTATTATTTTTGAGATGATTTTTAAAGAGGCTTTGAAATGGGTTAGGCCAGGCATAGACCTGGTAGCTAGAGGTAGTGAATTCCAAAGTATAGAGACAGAGTATGAATACAGAGAGTGACCTGATTTTCTTGTGGGTTTTGAGATAGCTAAGAGATCTCTGTCTTCTGATCATAGGGATTGATTTGGTGTATAAGGTGTGACTAGATTTGCTGGTGCAGGGCAGGCAGCAGGCTTGAAAATAAGGTTCTGCAAGGTGGATAGCTGAATAAAGACAAGTTGGTTGGGGAGTTCAAGCCAGTTTAATTCTAGGAGTGGTTTACAGTGGTGTGTGTGATATTTAGAGTTTGTGACAAACTTTGCAACTTTGTTGTCGAACTATTCCTACTTGCTTAGGGTAGAATTTTGTAAGTTAGTTAAGATAGAGGCACCATAAAGAAGGGAGGGAAGTAAATATGTTTTTGGAAGGGTAGTTTTGGTTGCTGCAGTGAAGAAATGTTTGTTTCTATATAAGAGTCCCAGTTTTTGATGAGTTTTCTTTATATTTTGCTGTATGTGGGGGTCAAATGAAAGTTTATTGTCAATGATAACACCAGGAGTGTCTCATGCTATTGGGCTGAAGGACTGCAGCCCTCCCAGCTGTAAACGAAAAAGAAAAATAGAAACTAAAAGAAAATAAAAAAAATAAAAAAAATAAAAACGAGTCGCAGAACATCGTGCATGCACTCTCATGGCATTTCCGAACTGCTGGTAAACCAGTCTGAAACATGCACACAGAATCCAGACTGTCTCACCAGCAGTCCAGATTAGGTAAAGAGCATTCAGCAGCACTATCCCAGAGGTCTATGCAGTTACAACTGCATAGACATGAAGGGGGATCAGACTGCAACGTCCGCAGGCTGGGTAGCACCCAGTCTGCTCTCGTGGGAAGGACATCTTGTTCTCACTGTGGGCTTCGGATGGAAGGACTTGCTTGGTGGATATGCGTTCGTTTAACAGACTTTGAGGAACAACTTGCATTTTACGGACTTGAGGTAAGGAAGAAATACAAGTGTGTGTGTGTGTGTGTGTGTGTGTGTGTGTGTGTGTGTGTGTGTGTGTGTGTGTGTGTGTGTGTGTGTGTGTGTGTGAAATGCCCCAGGTGCCATATGGTGGTGGGTAGAGAAAAGGTTTGAACCCTGTACCTTGAGCCCAGTGGGCAAGAGCCTGAATTCCCTACCCACCACCATTTGTAGAAAATTTGCAGATTTTTCCCTCATATTTGTTTTGCTCTGTTCCTCATAAAATCTGTGGTTTCTGTATTTTTGTGTCCTTATAATAGGTTCATAGGTTCATAGGTTCATACTAGGCTATCTGCCCAAGGGCATTTATAAGCCTAGCCCATAGTTATGTGGCTTTCGCCACCCCTTTAGTTTGAATAAAAACTATGCCTATCATTTTTCTGTGCCTCTGTCAAGCAGTGACACTGAAGTAATCCCTGGGGTATATCTGCGATCTCCCATCCATTGGTCAAGATTCCTCTTGAACAAGGCCAGTGCTCTGCCTCACATGATTTTGTTCCACAGCATAGGGAGTCTCTGGGTGATGAATCTGTCCCTCCAGCACGTTCTATTTATAACCGTGTCAAGGTTTAAGTCTCAAGCCCTTGTGGTTCTGAGGAATCTAGATTTTTGAGGTGAAGCATATTCATCAAATCTGGGTTTGACATGGCCTTATATGTCAGGCACAGGTCACCTCTGAGCAAGCGGTATGAGACTGAATAGAGCTAGAGTACTTTCAGTCGGGCAGCATAAGACATATTTTTGAGACCCTTTATCCTTTTGGTGAGGAACTTTTGGGGCCTTTCAAGCTGCAGCAGGTGTCTGGTCAGATACATTCGAGCGGGGCATTGTACTCAATCATAGGTCTAATGAGTGATGAGTACAGGGGGACGATGACCTCCCTTGATCTAGATGTGAATCCCTTCATGATCAGGTGGGCGATATAGAAGGTTTTCCTAACTACTTTAGCAACATGAGTGTCAAGCGAAGGCTACTGTCAACTTGGGTCCCCAGATCCCTGATGACTTTTCTGTGCTCAGTGGATTGCCACCTATATGGTAGCTAGGGGTAACTTTGTTTTCCCAAGGGTATGACTATGCATTTTTGGTGTTTAACTTCAGGCCATGGCTCTGGCACCAGTTATCCGTTTCTGTGAGGCCCTTCTGGAGGATATCTGTGTCAGATGTGTTGACTATGGCCCAGTTTGCAGTCATCTGCAAACTTTGTCAGCCATAACCCTCCTGTGTTTGCTTGTACTTCAGAAAAGTAGATGCCGAACAAGAGTGGACCCAGGACTGAGCCCTGTGGGACACCACTTGTGACAGGCTTTGAGTCTGACATGGCTCCAGCAACTCTGACCCTGTGGGTTCTGTCACTTAGCCAGTTTGCAACCCATCTTGTGATGTATGGGTTTACATTCAAGCTGATGAGTTTTCGATGATACCTGAGTGGGGTATTGTGTCGAAGGCCTTTGCCAGGTCGAGGTAGGCTGTATGGACTGCCTTTCCTCATCAATGGCCTTGGTGACTGTCTCAAAAAGTCAACCAAGTTTAAGAGGCAGGATCTGCCTTTGACAAAGCCAAACTGGGTTGGATCCAAAGTCTGCAAGTTCCTATGTCTTTATTTATGAGTTCCATTATGATCCTCTCCATGGCTTTGCAGATAAGGCTTGTCAAGCTAATGGGGCAGTAATTTCCAGGGTCTGTGGAGGCACCGCCCTTATGAAGTGGGACCACAGTGCACCACTCCTTGATCCTGAGGTGAGGCTAAGATTAAACAGCTGTCCTAACTGTGGGTTTAATTCCTCGTTGAGTTCATGAAGCACACAGCCGGGGACACCATCCGGTCCCATGGATGCTGTGTTTTTTGCCTTAGTGAGGGCAGTTCTCACCTGGGCGTTGGAGATGTTTGGGGGGCTACAATCCTCTGGAATAGATATCTCTCCTTTTTGTGGGGTGGGAGAAGTTTGCACTGAACCTGTCAGCCAGTATGTTAGCAATGTGTGTAGGTTCAGTAATTTTCACATCATTTTGAACTAATTCTGAGCATATCTGGGAGTTTCCTCCTAGGTTTCTAACATAGCTAAGGAAGGCCTTATGATTGTCTTTAGAGTCCTTGGCGATTTTTCTCTCAAAATTTGCCTTGGATGATTTTATGAGAGCTCTTAGTTTTTTACTTATAATGATCAAAGGTGTCTTACCTTTCAAGGATTTTGCTCTATCTTGTAGTAGCTTCCTCCTTTTGTTGTAGAGCTTGTTTATGGCTGGGGTCCACCAGACTGGATGCTTGCCTTTGGTACAGAGAGTCTTAGTTTTGTTTGGGATTGCCTGATCCATGCAGTCCTGTAGGTGCTGGTAGAAGGCATTTGTAAGTGATTCAGCGGTTTGAGTAATGTTTACCACTGGCTCAGGGGCCTTAAAGGAGACCACACTAGTTTTAGAAGTGTGAAATCGGCTTTTGAGAAGTTTTTCACTGTGGTCTTTTTGTTTCAGGTGGGGGCGGGATGAGGACCTCCAGCGAGATTAGTTTATGATCTGATCTCACCAGTGAGGGGTATACTTCCGGTGTTGAACATTTTGATCCCATGTTCGTGATGATGAGATCAAGTATGTTTTCTCCTCTTGTGGGGATGGTGACTAGTTGTTCCATGGCATTTGAGTTTATGAACTCCAGGAATCTTTGGGTTAGAGTGTTCGGGCTTGAGTAGTGTTCCCAGTCTATATTAGGGTAGTTGAAGTCACCTAGTATGATGGTGTTTGGAGATACATTTATCCCCTCCAATGTTTTCAGGAAGGCCATGTGAAGTTCCTGAGTTTGAGAGGGTGGCCTGTAACATGCTACAAATTGCAGAGCAGTCTTGCCTATGGTTAATTTTACATGGATGGTCTCCGATGCATCGTGCGTTGCCACCAACCTTGAGGTGTGGGTGTCCTTTATGAATATGGACACCCCCCCTCCTTTCTTGGTGTTGTCCGGATTTTGGGGCCGGAACGCATGATATGAGGTGAAACCTGTTAGTGCTGGGGTGCTCTCAGGAGCCTTGAACCAGGTTTCTGTCACAGCACAGACATCGATGTTCTCCATATTGAGAAGGGCCTCGAGTGCGTGCATCTTGAGATTGAGACTTCTGGCATTGAGCAGCATTACCCTTAGTTTTTCCTTTTGGTGTTCTAGGGTGGTAGGTTTAGAATTTGAGCCTTGCCTAAAAAAGGCACTATGGGGGTGGCAAGAGCCTTTGCCAATATCCGGAAGCCCAGGGGTGACAGGTGCAAGCCGTCCCTTGCGAAGCAGCGTGGCTTGTCCAGCATGTCATCCCAGGCAGACAGACATTGGATCCCCTTTGAATGACACCAGAATTTAAGCCAATTATTAAAGCTGATCATCTTATCACTGTATTGTGGCATCATTCTAGGTGAAGGTCAGGGTCATACCTGCCTGGGCTACATAATCAGAGAGCTCCTCGATGTCCCTTTTCATGTAGTCCAAGGAGGTACGTCTCAGGTTGTTGACACCAGCGTGGACAATGACTGAGTCGTACTTGTACCTGCTGTTGAGAGACCTGAGTGCTTGCGTTATGTGGCGGATTCTAGCACCCGACAGGCAGCTTACTGTGACCTTCTCCTTACTCAGTCTGGTGAGCGGGACGTCAGTGTGTCTGACTATGGAATCACCAATGACAAGTGTGTCTGGCATTTTGTTTGGCCTTAAGGGCTGTGACTGTTTGACACTCTGACTGTGTGGTCTATGTGTTGCATGTGTTGGGTCGTGAGGTGGTAGTTGTTTGGGTGTCTGCTTTGGTGGCCTCTGCTGTTTTGGTAAATTTTGATCAGAGCCTCCGAGTATGTCTTTGTGTGAGTATGTGTATGATTTGAAGTTGTGATGGTACCATGTGTGACTGGGTATGTATTGTGTGTGGTTACCTTCTCCTCCTGTCTGGTCTTGCCAGTCCTATGTTGAGAGAGCTCAGCCTCCAGTTTGGCCGTATAGTTGCATCTCTCACATGTATTTGTGTTTTGTGGGAGAAGGAGAGGATTGTCTGTGTACATGAGGCAATTGTAACATTGCCTCAATATTCCCAGGTTCACCAGTTGAGCTGGAGAGGACACTAGCAACTGATCCCTCGACATACTAGAAGTAGTAGATAAAGAGACTTTCAAAGGACTCGGGAAGTGGGTTTTAGGCTGGTGGGGTACTATCTATAATAAGAGTGCTTTATCAAGGTGCAAGTACTGTAGGAGTAAGTTCTAGGCTTTACAGATAGAGAATAGTCTACTTGGGAATCAAGTAGAGATGAACTTTTCAGTTATAGGATATGCTGGTTAGATCAGCAGTACAGCTCGAGGAAGGTAGTTCTAAGGAAAATTTGAAGAGTGGAATTTAGATGGCCTGAATAGTTTAACCTTGTTTAACCGCTGCTCTTGTGTGCAACAGTGGCAACTCCTAAATCAGCTAACGCGTTTAGCGTGTTTTATAGCAGGGGCTGAAGGGAGCTAGGAATTGGCCCAAAGCGACCAATGGACTACTAGTTTCTGGCTGAAACTTCACCAAATCGGACAAAAGGCGCTCAGTGCTTCCCACTCCCACTGGTAAGCAAAGAAACTTCCCTCCTTCCTAATAAGGCAATGGATCAGTAACAGGAACTAAAAACAAAGCCCAGGGATCAGCAACTCTGAAACTGGACTACTCTTGTTCAGTAAGGCGGGAAAACAAGAGATTTTTTTTGTTTTATTACAGAGATAAGGAAAAAAACAGACAGTAAATGCTATAAATGCTGTAAATCGGCTAGCGCACTTTAGTGTGTAGCCTACAGAAACAATTTGCAACAATTAGTAACTTAAAGTGCAATAAACAGTGTAAAATGCAGAAATCACTTAAAGTAGCAGTAAAACAGGTGAAATGCAGTCGCTAGCTTAATAACAGTGGGAAAGCCACAAAAATACTTATATCTGGTAGAAAGTCACTCTTTTAGCTCTCTGCTGCTTGGATCACTCTACAGGCCACCACGAGGATCTGTGCTGAGTTGGTACAAGCTGGAAAATGCGTGTTTAGCGTGTTTTATAGCAGGGGGCTGAAGGGAGCTAGGAATTGGCCCAAAATGACCAATGGACTACTAGTTTCTGGCTGAAACTTCACCAATTCGGACAAAAAGGCTGCTCAGTGCTTCCCACTCTCACTGGTAAGCAAAGAAACTTCCCTCCTTCCTAATAAGGCAATGGATCAGTAACAGGAACTAAAAACAAAGCCCAGGGATCAGCAACTCTGAAACTGGACTACTCTAGTTCAGTAAGGTGGGAAAACAAGAGATTTTTTTTTTTTTTTTTTTTTTTACAGAGACAAGGAAAAAACAGACAGTAAATGCTATAAATGCTTTTAAGCGGCTAGCACACTTGAGTGTGTTAGCCTACAGGTAAAATTAAGCAACAAATAACTTTTTAAGAGTGCAAAACAGTTAATCAACACAAAAACAGTTTAAATAGAATGCAGAGCTGTATAAACAGGCTAAGATGCAGTCGCTAAGCAGTAAATATTCAAAAGCCAGAAAAAATACTTAAATCAGTTATAGCAAATACAGTTATAACAAATGCTCTGAAATATACTGTATATTTCCAATATGTTTGAGAAGGACAGTCAGAACACAAGAAGGTTCAGGCGAAAAGAAAAAAAAGTTTTGTTTTACTTTTTGAAAAGGGAAAAAGGAGGAACAGAAGGCCTTATCAAATGTTCTCTCTGTATTAAGAAGAATGAGCTAATGACACTAGACTGGGAGGTGTGTCACAGTAGGGGCGGGCAACTGCAAAGCCACCAAGTATAAGAGCAAGACACCAACAGGGAGGGAGGGTGGGACAAAATAGCCTAAGAAAGCACTACAGAGTCAAATTAAAGTTTTTAAACAGATAAGGATTTGTGAAGATTCTGAATAGACAAAGTGCTTTATATATATTAAATTATAAAAACAGTAATCTGTAAAAATAATCAAAAGATACTTATATTTTGTAGCTCAGTTGCGGTCAAACAACTTCTCCAGCCTGCACTGTGTGCAAAGACAGAGACCCTACCAAAGTTAGGGCAAGACCAGAACAACAACTTTTTTTTTACAAGAACACAAGAGAACCAGACCAGACTAGCCAAGAGATAATTACACAGAGTAAATGTTTCAGTTTATCCAATAGCCTAAGACAGCAAAGCACTACAGAGTCAAATGAAAGTTTTTAAACAGATAAGGATTTGTGAAGATTCTGAATAGACAAAGTGCTTTATATATATTAAATTATAAAAACAGTAATCTGTAAAAATAATCAAAAGATACTTATATTTTGTAGCTCAGTTGCAGTCAAACAACTTCTCCAGCCTGCACTGTGTGCAAAGACAGAGACCCTACCAAAGTTAGGGCAAGACCAGAACAACTTTTTTTTTACAAGAACACAAAAGAACCAGCCCCCACTAGCCAAGAGATAATTACACAGAGTAAATGTTTCAGTTTATACAATAGCCTAAGACAGCAAAGCACTACAGAGTCAAATGAAAGTTTTTAAACAGATAAGGATTTGTGAAGATTCTGAATAGACAAAGTGCTTTATATATATTAAATTATAAAACAGTAATCTGTAAAAATAATCAAAAGATACTTATATTTTGTAGCTCAGTTGCGGTCAAACAACTTCTCCAGCCTGCACTGTGTGCAAAGACAGAGACCCTACCAAAGTTAGGGCAAGACCAGAACAACAACTTTTTTTTACAAGAACACAAAAGAACCAGCCCCCACTAGCCAAGAGATAATTACACAGAGTAAATGTTTCAGTTTATACAATAGCCTAAGACAGCAAAGCACTACAGAGTCAAATGAAAGTTTTTAAACAGATAAGGATTTGTGAAGATTCTGAATAGACAAAGTGCTTTATATATATTAAATTATAAAAATATTTTATTGTCAGTAGTGCAGTGGTTGGGGTGCCTTCTATGTGGAGTCTGAATGTTCTCCCTTTGTGTGGGTTTCCTCTGGGTGTTCTGGTGTCCTCCCATCTTACAAAGATGTGTTTCTCCCTGGGGGTCTGCAGAAAATTGGCTTTTTGTTCCAAGTCAGACTTTCCTGGTTAACAAATGTTAAAAATGACAAGCATTTGAATTTCAAACTTCATATTCTTAAGAAAGTACATGGTAACACAAAACCTTTTATTCTAGCAATGTTCTAAGTTTATTAGATGGATATTTGAAATATGTCCCTATTTTTGGGACTGTATTCCCCCATTATTGGCTTTGTCCAGGTTTTTTGTGCTAAGGCTGAGAGCTATGGTAAGAACTGAATATGTTTGGGGGCTGTATTCCCCATTACTGGCTTTGTTCAGGTGTTTTGTGCTAAGAGGTTGACAGATATGGTGAGAACTGAATTCACTAAATGGTAGCCATTTAAGTTTCAGTCTTCCTCTCTTTCATAAAACAGCTGACTTGACATTGTGGTATGTTGCTCTGACTGTTTTATACAGGGTCCTGGGTTCAGGACTTGGCAGTGAAATGTATGGTGGTAACACAGCATTTTATTCTAGCAACTTTCCAACATTATACAAGCAATGTTTAAAATTAGGTCCCTGGATTTTGGGCTTTTGCTCCCCCCAATAAATTTGTCTTTTTCCAGATTTCTTTTTCTGCAAAGTTCAGAGATATAGCTGAGTGTTGAGTAGATTTTAAAAGGAGCTGAGTGCTGCAGGGGAGCAAAAGTTTAGTGCTGCTTATGCTGAGGCTGATTGTATTGTTAATAGCACAACAGGTAGTGTACTTGCTTTTAATGCAAAGGCTGTGGATTCTACTCCCACAGTAGATAGATGCATTGCTGATACTGTACTGTGTTGCAAAAGGGTTGGATGTTGCACTCCTTTTTGGTGAAGATACCTAGTAACTATGAATCTGTTATCAGTTTGCCATCCATTCCCTATTGCAATATTACTAGCTTGCCATTTTTTTAGTGTAGTATAGGCAATTTATTCCTCAAGGGCAACAGGCATTTTATTTGTAGATGAAACAATGAAATATAAAGTTGTTTGCTAGCAGCAACCTCTCCATTAGTTACAGATCTCTTTAATGTGGAATTATTTAGATGACTTTTACTTCTTCAGAGATTGTGCATATTTACTGATACTGGTGGACTGCAGAAGTTTGAGTAGACTTTTATGATGGCAATGTTCTGTATTGGGCAGTTTTGTCATTATTGGTGCATGCATTTGTTTCACTGTTTACTGGAAAAATGTTCAAAACAATAAATTTAAAATGCCCTCTAAAACTGTACTGTATTGTATAAGGAATATAATTTAATACAATCAGGAAGGTGTATGAAAGAGCATGTGTATGTTTCATGTGCAAGGGCCCTGTGATTTGAAAACAGCCCAAACCCAAAGTTAATCTTTATCTGCCACTGGCAAATATATTTTCTTTGAATGTGGGTTTTAATGCTGTTTCAATAAATGCAAGTTACAAGGGCAGAGAAGTTTTAATGGTAAGTCTGTTTTCATAGTGAGACTGCATTGCTTTGTTTAGCAGATATCTATTAGTGTTTGTGCTGTAAAATGCAAAATAAAACTTTCAAATAAAGTCCAAATCATTGCAGAAGTAAAGCAGTATGCACATTAGTTTTTATGGTAAATGGGGTGAAATAGCCAAGTAATGGTTCAATAGAATGGCTGCAGGGGGGAGGCTCCATTCGACTATGATGTTGTGAGGGGGGAAGGGCGGCAAACTCAAAGACAGCCCCGGCTGAACTATACCTCTCAACTGTCCAGATTTTTGCTTCTTATTTTTGATTTGTTCCAAATAAAAATTTATGGTTTTCTGGCAAATCATTTAGGAATTAAGTCACTAAATAATGACAGACACTGAGTTTCATACTTCATAACCTTCAGAAAAATGCATGCTAAAGCAAGACCTGTTATTCTATCAACTGTCTCAGTTTATACAAGAGCAATTTTTAGTACTGTTTATATGTTCCCCCAATATATTTGGCCTTGTCCAGATTTCCTGCATTAACAGGTTGAGAGGTACATGCAAATAAATTGCTTTATAGAATTAGGCATATTCAAACCTCTCAACTGTCCCCAATTTTGGCTCAAAATGTTGCTCTTCCCCTAACAATCCTTCTGAAAAATGACAATTTTGGAAGAAAGCGTTGAGGGTTTACAATTAATAAATAACTGTAATAATCATAGTTATATATTACTTTTATTTCAGAAATGCATGTAGATTATTTTATTGTCAGCTGCTCAAGTTAGCAGTACTAATATTTAAAAAAAGTGTCCCTTCTTTGACAGGTTCCCAGCTCTATTGTGTGGTTATTTTATATTTTTGCATCACATTTTGGTCTGTTTTTCGTAAAATTGTGTTTTTTGGCAAATTAGTGGCAAATCACTAAAGACTGAAGTTAGAAAATAATGACAGATATTTGAGTTTCAGGTTTCATACCCTTCAGAAAATTCATACTAATGCATGACCTACTATTCTATTTTTCTAAGTTTATAAGAGCGATATTTAAAAATTGTCCTTATTTTTGGGCCTTTGTCCTACTTCTATGCATGGCTTTTCCAGGTTTTTTGCTCTGAGGTTGAGAGATATGACAAATGTGTCAGGGCCATCCCAGTCAGCCAGAGACATTTCAAATTGTGACCTACTTGTTACACCCCACTCCCCCATGTAGTGACTCTGGATGTGTCCAAGCAAGGCAAGGAGCAGTTATGCAGTGTAAATGTGCAGAGTATCCCCCCATCCAAGGTAGACACAAGTACTACAGTAGATTTTCATCTGTCCTTGATTTTGCAGAATGTTCTGGTTTGTCATATTTTTATACTGTTGATTTATGCTTATTATTATTCAGAAAGTGCCTGTTACTCTGTGTTTAAGTAGCAATGCTTTAATGACCATCAGGTAAGCTTGTCTGAGATTGTAAGATGCAAGTAAGGTTTAATAAGCATACTGTTAAAGAATTGCCAACATTGAAAGGCTTTCTGTTGTTGCCATGCACAGAATACTTACATAACTAAATAACGTATAAGCCTTGGGTATTGAAATGCATATGACATCATTTGTAATAAAAGACAGGATTACAGTATTTTAAGAAGCTCATTACCTTTGTTGGAGACTTGCAGTCATCTTTGCAGGCTTTACCCATAAACTAAACAGAATGCCAATCTATCATGTGTGGTCCATAACCTGTGCAGTGATCCTTTAAGCAATGTATCTTGAGCTTGTTTCTTGTTTGCTGTCCATTTTTTTTACTTTGGTCATGTTTTACAATGAAACAAGTAGATAGTTGTTGTCAGGCAGCAGATCTTTTTTGGATAAGATACTTTGAAGCTGAATATAAATTATAATTAGAACTGCAATGCAAGAAGTGGTTTAAGTTGAATGCTGCTTGTTTTTCCTATACTTGATTTTGACTGGCATTCTAGTAATGTATTTAAAAAGTAATTTATTTTTTCATGCCTCATGCCTCACAAGCTTTTTTGTTTCCATCTAGATATTAAGTAAGCTGTCATGCAGCCAATGCATTGAAATATTTTTTTTCTTCTACACTTCATTTTGTCTTGATTGGACTCTCATAATGACAGTTTGGCACCCAGGGCAGTGTATTTAATTAAAGTTACAGTTTTTGTGGTTTTGAGCATAGCTCCTCCCCTTTCTAGTTGTCCACACCCCTTCCCATTGACCCCCACCCATGCAGCTGTCTCCTGCAGCCCCCCCCCTTTCATTTGAAGCCACTAGCTGCCACTGGATAACACCTCGAAGTTTGGTTTCCTGCATTATTTTTATGACAGTGTTGTCAGATGCAAGGATATAGAAATGATTAGTGACAGGGCAGGTATTTTGGGGATTAAAGAGTACTAGTTTTGTCTTCTTTGGATAAAGAAAGAGTTGGGCATTTCTTAGCCAGGATTCAACTGCAGTAAAGGACTGTTGAGCTTTTGAAAGTAGTTCTGGTAGTGACTGAGCAGTGCAGATTATAGTGGAATCATCAGCGTATTGAATGAGGGTCCCAGAGTGAGAGGCAGTGTGAAGGTTGTTTGTGAAAATGTTGATGAGTAGGGTCCTAAGATGGAGCCTTGGGGGTCTCCAGTAGGGTTGTGGAGAAAGGGTGAGAGCTCATTGGACCATTTCACTGCTTGTTTACGATCCTTGAGGTAGCTCTGAAACTATTTTACTGTGTTACATGATAAATCTGAGACAGACAGTATGTTCAAAAGTAAGGAGTGAGACACTGTGTCAAAGGCCTTGGAGAAATCAAGGAATACTGAGGCTGTATAGCATCCTGCATCTCTGGCCTTGTTTATGGTGTCTATAAAAGATAATAGGGCTGTAGCTGTGCTGTGGCTGGGTCGGAAGCCATGTTGGATTTTGTTTAAAAGATTGTTTTGCAATAGATATTGTATTATCTGCTGATGGATACCTCTCTCAAGGATTTTGGATATGGGTGACAAGAAGGATATAGGATGGAAATTGGATGGATCAAAAGAGTTGCCTCCTTTATGGATGGGGGTGATGAGAGATTGTTTCCATATGGTATGTACTTCTGATTCGGATAAAGACCTATTTATAAGGATACTGATTGGGCGGTCAGTTTAAGGTAGTATGTGGGGAGATTGTCAGCTGAGGTAGAGCAGGGTTTAGTCTCTGTAGCAGTTTCTTAATGGTGTCAGTGGGTATGGGATGAAATGAGAATGGGGTTTGTATGACATTTTGTTGAGTAGGGGAGTTAGTAATGACAGGGTTAGAAGTAGTTGATGGCCTAGGGTTGGTGTCTGAATAGGTTGAAGGGTGGGAGGGGTCCAGCATTAGGGGTGTTAGTTAGGAGGTCCAAAATTGATTTTATAAAGTACTTGTTAAAGTTTTCAGCTATTTGTGATAGAGTGGTATTAGGTGATAGGGTGTGCTCTCCATTTCTTCCAGGGTTAAGTACAGAAGATATGGAGTGCCAACATTTACTGGGGTAGATTTTATGCTGGAATTGAAGCTGGGAATAATATGACTTCTTATCTCTGTTGATTAGTGTTGTCACTTTGTTACGCAGTGTTTTGAAATTAACATGATTTTGTTCATTTTTGTTTTGTTTCCAGGTTGACCAGGCTCGGTCCCTTTGCTTCATCAGGTGTTTACATTCCTTAGAGAGCCATGGTGCTGAGTTCATTTTGATTCTTTCATTCGAATGGGAGCTGGTGTATTAAGTATGTGAAGGAAGGTGGTATTAAAGTATAATACAGCATCATTAAAGGGTAGCTGTTTAAGGGGTGTCCAGTCTAGTTCCTGTAGGAGATTGTTGAATTTATGCTGACAAAAATTAGTTGAGTTCCTAACCGATTTTATAGTGTGTACTCTTAGTTGTTGGGAGTTTGTTCTAAGGGTCCAGTCCCCATGCCTCTGACAGACAGAGGCAGACAGTAATGCCCAAACTAACATACCCCCCCACATAACTTCTAGAGACTTCCTAACTAACATACCACTCCTAATAAACCCCCGTGGTATATAGAAACACAACTGGTTTGGATTGCGTAGCAGGGCTTATAAAGGCTTTGCTGGTCCATTAGCCTAGTATATACCTATGAACCTATGTATGTAGACTGCAGGTACGTAAGCATGGGAGCTCCATAAAGAAGTGAGTGCAGAATATAAGATGAAGCTATGGTTTTCCTGCAGATTCTGAGAGATATGGCTAGCTCTATAAAGTCCACCAAGTTTTTGGTGAAAAAATCTTATATTCACACAAATAAGTAAGTATATGTCTTCTTATCAAATGGTCTTATACATAACATGTGCTGGTGCTAAACTGTAGCAGTCTACACTTTTATATATTTAAGATCTCATTATTATGGCTAAACTCCAATGCAGTATGTTCACCAGTTTATGCAAGTTGCATGATGTTCTATTCTGGAAAAATTTCAGGAAGCTGTGCCACAGTCTCTGTATAAAAGCAAATGGCAGTTACTGTATGTGATTACTTTGAAATAATTGACATGGCTTTTTGGTGGCAGAAACAGTAATAATTTGAAACAAGTTACTGCAGTTATTCTCCCTTTCACTTTCACCATAGACTGCTGTCAGCTGTCACAGACAAGTCTGTAACTACACTTTTTTGGTCCCTGCACACATCTTGAGTAAAGTGCCCCTGCCCTCCGCTGTTTCTGTAAGTGTAATATTGATCTACAAATCTATAACCTTGTGCAAGATAGCAGTGAAACACCTTGTACAGCAGATCATATGGCAATTTGTATATCCTTCCAGATTTGATGGTGACCACTCAGCCCCACTGATATAGGGGTTAAAACATATAGAGGGGTGATAAGAGGAGTAAGTATATTTCATAACAGAGGCAAAGCTTCCTTGGGCCCATGGGAGTACTGTTCCGCAATATGGCCAAGGTTCTTTCACTTTGATTACAGTATTTAATGTAGGCAACACTGGAGTCCTAAAGTTGATGCTAAGTTTCTTTGCTAGGAACTTGGGGATGTCTGTGTCTTCGAACTGAGGGTGGATCATAAGCTAAATCATTTAAGAAATTAAGAAAAGTTGAGAAGAAGGTGCCCCAGTCCAGAAACTTGGGGAACTCCACATGTAAGTGTATTGTAGTCTGGGATGACAGTATTAGCAAGCACTTTGAAAGGCTGTATTGGTTAGGGAATATTTTAGCCATAGAACAGTGTTTTCACCTAAGTCCAACCAGTTTACTTAAGAGTAATTATGATCCAGAGATTTCAAGGCCTTGATTATATCTACAAATGCCAGTGCAGTTATTTTGTTGTCATTCATGTTGCAATAGATAATGCTAGTGATTGGGTGTAAGGCATCGAAGGGTGCTAAAACCATTATGGAAGCCATGCTGTTTGTCATGTAGGAATCACGTGATGAAAACCTCTGAGAACTGATTGTAATTTTCACCTCATTTAGTATGATGGGTCTTCCAAAAATGTACACTGTGACTACTACAGGAAATGACAGTTTGACCAATCTCTCTATCCTATGCCATCTATCTGCCCTGTCTAGATCTCAACTCCTATATTCTGTAAATGTGTCTTGACAGCAACTCTGGAATAGCAGTGTGTGTCTTTTGGATTAGTTTCTGCTCCTATAATGATGACTGCCAAGATAAGCCACATGTGTTTAAATATATACACTAGTAAATTAACCAGCCTGCAAACAAATGCCAAGGATCTAGCCCCCCCCCCTTTCTAAATAAAGCTGTACCTGTTGAGATCTTATGGTATGTGGAGCAATCCATGCATGTCTCCTCTACCTCCTTAAATTTAATGGTGCAGCACAATCTGTGCATTTCAGCTATACCTCCATGGATCTAGTGGTGTGGCATGACCTGTGAATTCCACTGTACTCCTTAGGTTACCTTTTTTCCTGAATCTTCCCCTACAACACGACTCACCAAACTCCCCACTCTTCCTCCAACTTCAATGTTCCTGTATCCACTTTCTTATTCAACATTGCCTAGGCCTGTTGATAGCACCATTGAATTTCAATTTTAAAGGCATCCCACAGTACCGATGGGGGACAGGGATTTATATAGTTTGTAATTCTTGTCTAAAACTCCCACTGTTTCCTCATCTTCACTATTAAGGGATAAAAGTGCAAGCACCTAAACCTTTAAGTTGGCATTGCTAACTCCAGGAGTATCACTGAGCAAAACCATAATTTCTAAGACCCTAGGATTTGCTCAACCTCCTCTTGAAACTGATCCCTTACACACTAATGCTCAATTCAAATGGCCAATACAGCAGATGTATATTGACCTTTCCAAGGGTGTTTACTGTCCAGACATCACAACATCTGCATTTTCATTCTCCATGTCAGATTTTATAATGTCCACAGCTTCACTTTCCTACAAGCTTAGTCCATCATACACGTTATTTTGTGACACATCCAATAAAAACATCTGTGATCCTGGGGGAAGGGGTTCCTGTGGTCTGGATTCTCAGTGGTTGTTCCCAGATTATCACTGGTATTTTGGCTTTTGTGAGATTTATTGGCAGTTACCATGGCAAATTTGCCATGTCCTGTAATTCTTCTGGGTTTCTAAGTGGCAGGTGGCTGTATACCCATTTCTAGTGTGCTGCCAGTAGTTTCAGTAGAAACCTGAATTTTAATAACTTAGGGTTATAGAAAACGTCATGCTTTGTCTAGTGAGTAGAAAGTGTTTATAGAGCACATCCTTTGTAACTACAAGGTTGCCAAAAACCTGAAATTTGTAGCACTGCCAATGTGAGAGCCAGTGGTAGAGACATAATTAATTGCTATTCTTTTAACCATTGTTCCCCAGGTAAAGTCTTGAAAGATGCTTACCTTGGACCAACACATCATGCAGGCAGCAACTGATAGTAGACCATTCATCATGTGCTCCTTGTTAGCATAATTCAACAGATGGAACATTACTTGCTTCAATAGGGCATCCTGTGAGCCGGCAGAGTACAGTGGTTTGTGAGCTCTTTCAACTGTTACATGGAGGTGAGGATCCAGACTCAGCACTTTTGTCAAATGTTCATCTAAAATATTTGTCAGCATTCATATCCTACTCTTTGATCCACTCTTTTAAATTAAGAGTCCATAGACTATTCTTATGTTGAACATTTTCAAGGTCCTCTACCTCCTTCTGTAATCGCATTATTTTGTACTGATGTTCCTGGGTAATTAGAATGTACTTCTGCACCCAGCTTACCTGCATATTTAACTCAAGGAAGACAGTCTTTGCAGAGCCAATCTCTAGTGGGCCCTGTGCACCAACTATACTGCAGTGGGAGCCCCCCAGTGTTTGTAATACTATAGCTGTAAGCTTATGCAATTTTTCTCAGACCCATAATCTGCGGTCGGTCTCTAGACCTATCATGTTCCAGGATCTGCAGCTCAGTCATTATCTTGCTTTAGCAGACCCACCACAATTCCCATGGGCCATACCTGACAGCATGCAGAGGGCAAAAGCATTGACAACAATCATGAAAATCAAGGACATCTCTAAAATCAGGGAAACATAATTAGCATTTATGTAGGCATAGTTATAGACAAGGTAGTTGAATTAAAGACACAGGTAGGACACAGCTAAGCTTTATTTTTATTACATTATAGCACCTTATGTACATTTATAACCATATAAAGGTTAAATCCACAAGGAAAACCCTCTCTCTTTAAACGCAGAAAGCAAAATCACACCTGAAACAGAAGAAGCTCAACAGTTTCCCACATGCCTTTCTCTTGCCATCAGACAACAACACGACACATGCAACAGCCTGCTGCCTTACTAGTTTATTAAACAAGTGAATTGGAAGCGTTACGAACAATGAAGGAGACAGCTTTAAAGCAATATTTACATCACTTGTAGATGCTGCAATAACCTTCCTAGCAGAAGAAACTACACAGCAGAACATAGATAAGGTGAGCTTTCTTACTCAGAGCTGCATGGTACATAGTTACCTAAAGGAGTATTTCCATAAAGAAATAAAATAAAAATGGAAATAAATAAATAAACCATTTGTATCTCTGTTTATCTGTTTGCCACAATTCCATAGTTAACTACTTAATACAATCTCAAACCTTGACACCCTAAATCTGTAACAGTACCTCCCAAAATTTGAAATAAAGGAAAACACAAATTAGTTGCTAATAATTGCAATTTTCACTTTTGAGAAGCTCATAAATATCTGCTTCACTGCACATGCGACAGACAAACTCAAATACCCAAATCACGACTGTTCTCATGATGCTATGAATGAATGCACAGTGATATCTGATATTTTATTATACATTGGTTAGTAATGTATTCATATTTGTAAAAAACAACCAGTGACAGACAGACGGGGTTTGAATTTCACAAATGCCACCACTTCAAAATGATAGATGGGGTTTTAATCCCACTACTGTTAACCAAATCTGAAGCCTGGTAGTCAAAAGCTATGCTCCCTGGATCCACACCACAACCCACAAGAAATGGGAATATAGTGACCACATTAAAACAACTTTTTCAGTGACAATAGATAGTGCATGCACAGTCTTTACAAATGGAAATATAATTATTGTATTATACTCATAATTGCTAGTAAACTAATAATATCTCTCTACTATGCCTTATTACCCTTTAGCAGCAAATTACACCTGGGCAGTGACAATGTATTTTTCTGTTTCTCACTATCAGGGATCTGTATTTGTAGTAGTCATATTAAACTAATGACATTTTAGCAAACAGTTTCAAGCATAATCCTTGTTGGACAATTTAAGAAGTTCAAACAACAGCTAACAGCAGAACCAGTCACTTCACTTCAGCTCTCACCATTTTCTACTATAACAGCAGAACCAGTCACTTCACTCAGCTCTCACCATTTTCTACTATAACAGCAGAACCAGTCACTTCACTCAGCTCTCACCATTTTCTACTATAACAGCAGAACCAGTCACTTCACTCAGCTCTCACCATTTTCTACTATAACAGCAGAACCAGTCACTTCACTCAGCTCTCACCATTTTCTACTATAACAGCAGAACCAGTCACTTCACTCAGCTCTCACCATTTTCTACTATAACAGCAGAACCAGTCACTTCACTCAGCTCTCACCATTTTCTACTATAACAGCAGAACCAGTCACTTCACTCAGCTCTCACCATTTTCTACTATAACAGCAGAACCAGTCACTTCACTCAGCTCTCACCATTTTCTACTATAACAGCAGAACCAGTCACTTCACTCAGCTCTCACCATTTTCTACTATAACAGCAGAACCAGTCACTTCACTCAGCTCTCACCATTTTCTACTATATATTTTACTTCCATTTTATTTTTATCTGCGTTGTTGGCAGTCTCTTGATTCGATGCATTAAAAATAATCTGTCCTTAGGAGCAAGCTGTACTTGCGACAACATTATTTTAACCTGTTAGTTAAATCTGCATTACTTTGCTGTCCCTCATGGTTTATGTTGATGGAGTTTCACTGATCAACCAGTATAAGACATCTAGGCTAGGTTTTGGTAGCAGACAACAGCAGAAAATAACAAAAACTAGGAATGAGACATGAGACACAGCTGTAAAAAAAATTAAATATGATCATCAATCAGCCATGCTGCTGTTACTTAAATTAAATTCCACCTAATTTGTGCCAGTTAAATTTGTAACATTATTGTGCACACCAACACCAGACCCCACGTAATTTCTTTCGTACAAAAAAAGGTCGACATGCAAATGCCTTCTCCATCTTCTATAACTTAAACTGTCCACTCAGTGTCCTTTCCACCAGTCTGTTCTGTCATTCTAGCTCCAATACCATCTTGCTGGTGCTCCTCACTAGCCATATGGATTCAAATTAACCCTTCTGCCTTAATCCCCCTCCCATTTTTGCCCGATGACATCTTACCGCCCCTAACTTTCCACATCATTTGTTTCATATTAATTTAAATTCTGATACAAAGAAACACTGTAAGGTGCTTTACACATTTACAAATACTACATATAATGTTTTTTTTTATTTTATGCTCTTATTTTATGCTCTCCTTACTTACTTTACCCTACCTTCATTGCAATTCCATGCATGACCTCTGCATTCTTGTCTTCGTGATGCAGCTCTAAAGGCTGTGGCTGAAATAATGGGTTCTTTACGGGTCAACTCATGACCCTAATCAAAAAACAAGCATACAATGCATGTTACATTAAAAATCACAGTAAAGTTAAATGTACTCAAATTTGTGTCATCTGTGGTGTGAAGTACAGGTTATCATAATGTTCACTACTGCAGTTGCTCTAAAAAGCTTATGGAAAACAATTCTATTGCACACTTCTTTCTACTGTTTGACTCTTGAATCTTTTGACTAGATTATATACCACAGCTGAATACTAGTCAAGTCAAATCAAATCACTCGCAGACAGCAAACAACTCAGTATAGTTAAAGTTATTGCATGTACTTCCATATTTTATAGGTTCATAGGTAAGTTCTAGGTTAGCTGCCTCCTTGAGGACCTTTTTAAGCCTATCAAGTTTTCTTTTTTGAGCTCGAAATAACCTATCCCATTTGGTTATAGATTGGCTTTACCCATCCCATGGTCATTCATTATTTATTACCACTAATGAGATTAACTGAGATCATACCATAGATATTTAAGGGGACACATGCATGGGGTAAAGCACTGAGGATCTGCCTCTGTCTATTACTTGTACGGGGCAGGCATGGAATAAATGTTCTATTTCCCATCCTTAGATCCAAGTTGCACTTGAGTATGGACAGGGACGGAGTTTGAGTTATGTGGATGGGGAGTCTGTTCCAGAGCAATAACTGTGAGATATACCAGCCCCTCCAAACTGTTCTGTTGATGTTGCAGAAGAAGTTTATATCCTTAGGTTTTCTGATGCCATTTGACTTACTGATGTTCAGTAAATCCATCAGTCATGGGTCGTAGGATGCCTTGTATGCCAGACACAGTTCTCCTCTTAGCAGTCTGCAGGATACCGAGTATAGTAACGGGGCTTTGAATTGGTCCATGTAAGATGTGTTGTTTAGTCATTCTATCCATTTAGTAAGGTATGTCTGTGGGTGTTCCAGTTGTTGTATGTGTCTGGACGGATACAAGCCAAACGGCATATTTTATTCAACTATTGGCCTAATGAAGGCTGAGTAAAGGAGGACAGTGACACCCGTATATCTAGATACGGTTCCCATTCAGAAGCCTGAAACATCATAAGCCTGAAAATCAAAATCCTGAAACCAAAAGCCTGAAAATTCAGAATCCTGAAAACTCAAAATCCTGAAAGCCCAAAATCCTGAAAGACCAAAATCCTGAAACTCAAAATCCTGAAAACACAAATAATGCTAATATGTCACTATAAAGACACTAATATCTACCAACTGACCCTGACCCTAACCCTAACCCTAAGGTCCGTCACTATCGCACACTCACCTGACCCGCCTAACCCTAACTCACTTAAACCATCCCTAACCCCAATATTTGTCACTATTGCATACATGCCTAACCTGCCCTAACCCTAACTCACTTAAACGCTAACCCTAAAATAAAACCAACCGCACTTACCTGACCCCAACGCATGACCTAATACCACAGGGCTAACAATAGCAAAGCCACAATGACATCAGTATGTCTATTTTGTGTTTTCAGGATTTTGAGTTTCAGGATTTTGGTCTTTCAGGATTATGGGCTTTCAGGATTTTGAGTTTTCAGGATTCTGAATTTTCAGGCTTTTGGTTTCAGGATTTTGATTTTCAGGCTTATGATGTTTCAGGCTTCTGAATGGGAACCCTAGATACAGTTCCTTTGTTTATAACTTTACAACTATGGACACATTTGATCCAAAGTTAGGTCACTGTCCCCATAAATTCCCAAACCACAAACAACTGGGTCAACTCTCAGGGGTGTATTGCTAATTTGGTAGTTTTCTAGGATATATGACTTCTCAAAAGATACAAATAATGCATTTTTAGCATTTAGTTTTAGTCCATGATTTTCAGTCCATGATTTTGGCACCAGTTATTTATGTGGGGCAAATGTTTCTGCAATATGGCAAAGTAATTTGATGATTCAATGACTACTCACAGCTTTCAGCTATCTGCAAACTTAGTTAACCAGAGCCCTTTACTATTTGCTTTTACTTCAGAAAAGTAGATGCCAAACATGAGAGGTCCCAGCACAGAATCCTGCCTGGGTGACTTCACTGGTGACTTGTCTCTTTGTGGAGGTAACTTCCCCTATTTTGATTTCTTGTGTCCTATCTGTGAGCCAGTTTGCAATCCAGCAGGTGACCTAGGGGGTTTATTTCCAGTTTATTTAGTTTTTCTACTAAGTTTGAGTGGGGAATTGAGTCAAAAGCTTTATCCAGGTTGAGCTACCCAGTGTTTACCATTTTGCTTTCATCCATTGTTTTGGTGACTTTTCAAAAAAAATCCACCAGGTTGAGTAAGTATGACCTGCCCTTGAATCCAAACTGAGACGGGTCCAGTGTTTGGAGGTTCTCTATGTCATTATTGATTAGTCCATGATAAGTCTTTCCATGGTTTTGCATATGAGGTTGGTTAGACTTATTGGTTTGTAATTGCCTACATCTGTGGAATGTCCTCTATTATGAAAGGAATGGCTATAACTGTTCTCCATTCACTTGGTACAAAACCTGTAATGGAGGCTGAGACTGAACAGCTTCTTTAGTGGTGTGGCTAAATCCTGCTTCCTGTTATTTAAGATGCATCCAGGAATATTGTCAGGACCCATTCATGCAGAATTTTTAGCTTTTGGTAGCACTTTTAGGACTTGGTCTTGTGTGATAGCTGGAGGCAAGCCAGTTTCAGGTATATCTTGAGGGTCAGATGGAGAGGAGGAGAGACAGGTAAAGTCAACGCTAAATGTATCGGCCAGTGGTTTATTTATTTATTTTATTTATTGCATTTGCTTACCAGGAAAGTCCACTGGGCCTAGGTGAGCCCATTTTCAGTGGAGGCCTGGGGAGCAAAGCTCCACATAAAAGTCACATTACAGAACTACAAATATCAAAAATACAAACATCAAAAATGTAGCACTATTTAGTTTGTTAGCAATTCCATTGCAGTTTTATGGTAGTCCATCGATGATATTAACATGTACTTTTGGTCATATAGATGCCACGGACATTACTGGTTGGGAGACAGAAAAAACAGTAACATCATATACAATTATTTACATGCATTTAAATCTGTCTAGGCAGTCATAGGTATGGCTGCAGACCTGCTAAGAGTGCATACCTGTAGCCCCAGAGAGTGGGAGTAGTGAGAAGAAGAGTTATTTTTGGCATGGGCATAACCAGCAGGTAGAGAGGTGTTGTCTGAGGGATTTTTTAAAGAGAGCAGGGTATGAGATGGAGGGTTCACTTTATCTTCAGCCTCAGTGTAGGTAACATTGTTCACAATCAGCTAAGCGCATTGCTGCATTGTGCTTTTAAAACTGCGAATATGACAAAAATGCCTTGTGATTGTCTTTAGCTTAGGTAGTTATTTTAGCCTCAAACTTGGCTTTGGTGAATTTATTACACTCCTGAGTAGTTTGTTTATTTCAGTAACAAGGGCTCTCACATTCTAGGAATTATTCTTCTAACTTGTGGTCAAAATTATTTTCCTTTTATTAAAAAGCTTTCTGATATTATGGTTAAACCATATAGGTTTGTTTTTGGGGTTTGCCATGCACTTGCTCCTACAGGGTTACAACTGCAATGATCCAGCTGTTTTCATGCAGGTATACTGTGGTGATATACATAGGTTCATAGGTTCATAGGTTCATACTAGGCTATCTGCCCGAGGGCATTTACAAGCCTAGCCCATCGTTTTGTGGCTTACGCCACCCCTTTAGTATGGGGAACTATACCCATTATTTTGCTGTGCCTCTGTCGAGCAGTGACACTGAGGTAATCCCTGGGGTATATCTGTGATCTCCCATCCATTGGTCAAGATTTCTCTTGAACAAGGCCAGCGAGGTGCTCTGCCTCACATGTACCGGGATTTTGTTCCACAGCATAGGGAGTCTTTGGGTGATGAATCTATCCCTCCAGCACGTCCTATTAATAGCCGTGTCGAGGTTTAAGTCTCCCGCCCTTGTGGCTCTGATGGATCTAGATTTTTTGAGGTGAAGCATATTCATCAAATCTGGGTTTGACATGGCCTTGTATGTTAGGCAAAGGTCACCTCTGAGCAAGCGGTGCGACTGAATAGAGCTGGAGTTCTTTCAGTCGGGCAGCATAGGACAGATTTTTGAGACCCTTTATCCTTTTGGTGAGGAACTTTTGTGGCCTCTCCAGCTGCTGCAAGTGTCGGGTCAGATACATTCCGAATGGGGCATTGTACTCAATCATTGGTCTGATGAGTGATGAGTAAAGGGGAGACTATGACCTCCCTTGATCTAGATGAGAATCCCTTCATGATAAGGTGGGCAATGTAGAAGGTCTTCCTAACTACTTTAGCTACATGGGTGTCGAATGACAGACTACTATCAACCTGGGTCCCCAGGTCCCTGATAACTTCTTCTGTGCTCAGTGGATTGCCACCTATTTGGTAGCTAGGGGTAACCTTGTTTTTCCCGAAGGGTATGACTATGCATTTTTTGGCATTTAACTTTAGGCCATGGCTCTGGCACCAGTTATCCGTTTCTGTGAGACCCTTCTGAAGGATATCTGTGTCAGATGTGTCTTCTACTATGGCGCAGATTTTGCAGTCATATTCAAACTTTGTCAGTCATAAACCTCCTGTGTTTGCTTGTACTTGGAAAAGTAGATGCCAAACAAGAGTGGGCCCAGGACTGAGCCCTGTGGGACACCACTTGTGACAGGCTTTGAGTCTGACATGGCGCCAGCAACTCTGACCCTGTGGGTTCTGTCACTCAGCCAGTTTGCAACCCATCTTGTGATGTATGGGTTAACATTTAAGCTGATGAGTTTTTCAATGATACCCGAGTGGGGTATTGTATCGAAGGCCTTAGCCAGATCGAGGTAGGCTGTGTGGACTGCCTTTCCCTCATCAATGGCTTTGGTGACTGTTTCGAAAAAGTCAACCAAGTTTAAAAGGCATGATCTGCCTTTGACAAAGCCAAACTGGGTTGGATCCAAAGTCTGCAAATTCCCTATGTCTTTATTTATGAGGTCCATTATGATCCTCTCCATGGCTTTGCAGATAAGGCTTGTCAAGCTAATGGGCCAGTAATTTCCAGGGTCGGTGGAGGCACCGCCTTTGTGAAGTGGGACCACAGTTGCAGTGCGCCACTCCTGGAGTGCGTATCCAGAGGTAAGACTTTGATTAAACAGCTGTCCTAGCCGTGGGTTTAATTCCTCATTGAGTTCGTGGAGCACACAGCCGGGGACACCATCAGGTCCCATGGATGCTGTGTTTTTGCTTTGGAGAGAGCAGTTCTCACTTGGGCTGGAGATGTTTGGGGGCTGCAATCGTTTGGTATAGATATCTCTCCTTTTGGGGAGGGGAGAAGTTTGCACTGAACCTGTCAGCCAGTATGTTGGCAATGTCTGTAGGATCAGTAATCTTCACATCATTTTGAACTAGTTCTGAGCATATCTGGGAGTTTCCTCCTAGGTTTCCAACATAGCTAAATAAGGCCTTATGATTGTCTTTTGAGTCTTTAGCTATTTTCTCTCGAAATTTGCTTTGGATGATTTTATGAGAGCTCTTAGTTTTTACTTATAGTGATCAAGGGTGTCTTACCTTTTAAGGATTTTGCTCTATCTTGTAGTAGCTTCCTCCTTTTGTTGTAGAGTTTGTTTATGGCTGGGGTCCACCAGACTGGACGCTTGCCTTTGGTACAAAGAGTCTTTGTTTTGCTTGGGATTGCCTTATCCATGCAGTCCTGCAGGTGCTGGTAGAAGGCATTTGTAAGTGATTCAGCGGCTTGAGTACTGTTTTCCCCGCTCGGGGGCCTTAAAGGAGACCACACTAGTCTTTAGAAGTGTGAAGTCGGCTTTTGAGAAGTTCTTTACTGTGGTCTTTTTTATTTCAGGTGGGGGTGGGATGAGGACCTCCAGCGAGATTAGTTTGTGATCTGATCTCACCAGTGAGGGGTATACTTCCGGTGTTGAACATTGTGCTCCCATGTTCGTGATGATGAGATCAAGTATGTTATCTCCTCTTGTGGGGATGGTGACTAGTTGTTCCATGGCATTTGAGTTTATGAATTCCAGGAACTTTTGGGCTAGGGTGTTTGGGCTTGAGTAGTGTTCCCAGTCTATATTAGGGTAATTGAAGTCACCTAGTATGATGGTGTTTGGTGATACATTTATCCCTCTAGTGTTTTCAGGAAGGCCATGTGAGGTTCCTGAGTTTGTGAGGGTGGCCTGTAACATGCTACAATTTGCAGAGCAGTCTTGCCTATGGTTAATTGCACCTGGATGGTCTCCGATGCATCGTGCGTTGCCACCAGTCTTGAGGTGTGGGTGTCCTTGATGAATATGGATACCCTCCTTTCTTGGTATTGTCCGGATTTTGGGGCGGAACGCATGATATGAGGTAAAACATGATAGCGCTGGGGTGCTCTCAGGAGCCTTGAACCAGGTTTCTGTCACAGCACAGACATCGATGTTCTCCATACTGAGAAGGGCCTCGAGTGCATGCATTTTGAGATTTAGACTTCTGGCATTGAGCAGCATTACCCTTAGTTTTTTCCTTTTTGTGTTCTAGGGTGGTAGGTTTAGAATTTGAGCCTTGCCTAAAAAGGCACTACGGGGTGGCAAGAGCCTTTGCCAATATCCGGAATCCCAGGGTGACAGGTGCAAGCCGTCCCTAGCGTGGCTTGTCCAGCATGTCATCCCAGGCAGACAGATACTGGATCCCCTTTGAATGACACCAGTGTTTAAGCCAATTGTTAAAGCTGATCATCTTATCTCTGTATTGTGGCATCATTCTTGGTGAAGGTAGGATACTGCTCAAGGTCAGGGTCATACCTGCCTGGGCTACATAATCAGAGAGCTCCTCAATGTCTCTTTTCATGTAGTCCAAGGAGGTACGTCTCAGGTCGTTTACACCAGCGTGGACAATGACTGAGTCATATTTGTACCTGCTGTTGAGAGACCTGAGTGCTTGCGTTATGTGGCGGATTCTGTAGTCAGTGGTGTTAATGTATCACTTAGGAATAGGTAGTTTGTCTTAAGAAAGTTCTAAGGGGACCTTGCTTGGAAGGGATCTCTGGTTTCAGTTTTACTTCGAAGGAGACTGCTTTATGGTCAGACTTAACAAGTGATGAACATGCACAGGGGATGGCGCAAGATGGTCCTATATTAGTAAGGACAAGATCCAACATGTTATTCTCCCTAATGGGCACTCTGACTAATTGTTCTAGGGCATTTAGATTGACAAATTCCAGGAATCTCTGTGCTTGTACACTAGAGATGGTGTAGGTTTCCCAGTCATACTACTAAACTGTCAAGATTTTTGCAGAATGTTCACATTTTGCCTCATATTTTTCATCTCCTTAAAAAAGGCTATGGATTTTCCCGGTTAGGGGACACCACAGCAGATCGCTGGTCCCCTATTGATTGGCAGTGGATATTTACAGTGTCAAGTTGCCAGCCCAGTGCCCAACCTTTACAGAAGGCACACACACACATGTACCTACCTGCATGTCTTTAAAGATCACTCAACTTCAGGGAGGACATACAAACTCTGCACAGAAGGCACTCCAGCCAAGAATCGAACCAGAGAACCTCTTGTTGTGAGGTGACAACACTAACCGCTGCACCACTAGGGCCAACATTGCCTCATATTTTTCATCTGTTCCTCATAGAATTTGTGGCTTTCTGGCAAATCATTGAGGATTTAAGTAAATAAATGATACTAAATAATGACATACATTTGAATTTCAAACTTCATATCCTTCAGAAAATATACAATAATGCAAAACCTGTTATTTCTAAGTTTTTAGTAGTAATATTTAAAAAAATCTTCCACTGTTTTGAGGCCTTTGTCCCCCATTATTTCTGTTTTTATCCAGATTGTTTTGCACTAAGAGGTTTAGAGATATGGTACCAGTCTATAGTTAGATAGCTTAGATCAGCTAGGAAAATTGCATTGGATTGAACACTGAGCGACTCTACTTCTTTTAGATAAGTGTTGTGGCTTTCTTTGTCATAGAGGGAAAACTATATCTAGCTAATATATGGTATGGGGCCTTTCTGATGGTTATTTTGAAAAGAAAAAAGTTCTAGTGCATCAGGCTGCTTTACCAGCCTAGATGTGAGTATCTTCTGGATGTAGATTGAGACACCCCTATTTTTTTCCCCTCCTGCACAGTAGTTGGACTAAGCATGTGGAAGGCATTATAAACATGCACAGCCAGAGGGCTCTTTGTCTTTTTAAACCATGTCTCAGTTACTACACAAATGTCAGCATCATCCCATGCGAACAGGTCTTGTAGGATGTCGGGCTTCCTGCTTAGGCTGCTATCATTGATCAGTAACACCTGCATATTTCCTTTGTTTGTTTTGTTATGTTGGTAGGTTTACCAGGTTGGCATTGCCTAAAAAGACACTATGGGGGTGGGCAATGTCTTTGCCAATAACAAAAACCTGAGAGGGGACAGATGCAAGCCAACCTCAGTGAAGCAGTGTAGTCTGTTGATCTTATCCCTCCAGGCTGACAAATATTGAACCCCCTTTGGATGACACCAAAAATGAAGCCAATTATTGAAGTCAATTATTTTTTACTTATATCGAGACATCATCCTTGGAGAAGTTAGAATGCTGCTCTATGCTAGGCAAATACCTGCCTTGGAAACATAATCTGAGAGCTCCATCATGTCTGTCTTCATGATCCAGGGAGGTACACCTAAAGTTATTGACACAAGCATGAACTATGACAGAGTCATTCTGGTAATTGCTGTTCAATTACTTGAGTATGTGTGATTTAATGGATCCTTGGACCAGAGAAGCAACTAACTGTCATTCCTTCCTTGCTTAGTCTGTTAAGAGGAAAATCTGTATGTCTGATAATGGAATCACCTATAACAAGACTGTTTGGTTGGGACAATGCCTCCTTATGGGCTCAGCATCTGTGACTTTGGGACTCCTTGTGCTCTGTGAAGAAGTAAGCTTCACTTGCTTGGTGCACTTTGTGCCTGTATTGTGTTTTTTAGAGGGCTCTGAAGTTTAGGCAAGTTCATTTTAAGAACCTCAGTGTATGATGGATTATATGTATTGTGATGTCCTTGAAGAGGTATGATGTGTCATGTACTGTTGATGATTTTGGTGTCTGAGTTCACTGCGAATGAGATTTTTGCATACAAGAATATTATATATGTATATTTCTCACACACTGTGTTGTTTGAGTAATATATGATCATCAGACAGGCATGAGTCAGTTCTTAAAAAATACGAAGTTCCACAACCACTGCACCACTATTCACCAAAGCAACGAAGTTCACTTATGAAAACCAATTTATTGTTACAAAAAAACAGACTTAGCGCTTTCACCATTAAAATGGCATCCTCAGAGTCATTTGAAACATTGAAAACTTGCATATTATATATCCACACACCCCACTGATTAGTCATGACATCATAATTAGTTAATTAAAATTGGTTAAAATAAAACTCAAAAAACTTGTTTTTGACAACTAAAAATGCTTGTAAACAATATGCTTGTGGAAATAACTATTGAACCCCCCTACACACACATACACACACACACACATATTCATAAATTAAACATATATTCTTGTTAAAACTGTGTAGTAAAACATTCAACATTTAACAATTTGCTTGAATGTGCTAACAATTCCTATTGAATGTAGTATAGTAATACACTTAAATAATAGCTGACTTGTGTTTCAAAATAGGTTTGAGGGAAATGTTGTTATTAAGACCAGGGTACCTCATAGCATTTAATTGCAATTGCCATTCAGTTTCTAAAAAGGCTACCCTGTTTTTTATGTCTCCCCCTGCCTCATGGTGCACTCTGTCAACTACAAAGAACAAAAACTTACTAAAATTGGGACAATGACTAGTGTGCAAAAACAAAGCATTGTGTACATCTTTTTTCTTGATTGACCTAGTGTGTTCCATAATCCTGTCTTTGAGCTTTCGTGTGGTCATTCCTACATAGAAAGCATCACAGGACATGCAAGAAGCCACATAAACTAAATTTTGGTGTTGCAACTACAAATTCCTGGACAAGCTATAGTTCTTCAAAAACCAAGTACACAAATGTAGGCCCCTTCCGCAATAAATCTACAACATTTACAAGATCCACATTTGGTCATTCTAGATTTGACATACCTACCATCCTTCTCCAAAATTGTTTTAACATTTTTTCCTTTACTGAAAACAATCAACGGCTTGTCACCAATCACCCTTTTTGTGTCAATACTCAGTGCGTTAATCCACGCACTCCTCAAACAAGCACCAATTTCGTCTGATTTGTCATTAAATTTCAAAATAAAGGCTGAACCATCCATCCTGTTGCCCCCATTGGTCCCTTTTGCAACCATCAAGTCAGAATCAACAATTGTTCTAAGAATTGGCGAATAAATAGACCTTCTCTTTTTATACACAACTGAGGGATGTGTAGGCCATTTTGCAGTTTTTAACAGTGTTATTAATGTTGGAAAAGACTATTTGGGTGAGGAGTCACTTGAACTTGTTGATTCAACTGACAATTGTTTGGATGTTGACATGGGTTCCCAACATACAGAAATGGGTGACAAGGAATTTTGGGTCAACACATATGTAGGAAATGACTATGGTTCTTCAGTTGTTAATAATGAGTCTGTAATTTCAGTCAGCAGTAGCTTAGCTGACAAACATGATTTTCTTGATGTACAAACTGTTGATAGTAATCACTTGGTTCAGTGTGATACTATAGATGAAGTTGTTTCAAAATGTGATATAGCACAGAAACATGGTTTTTTTATATACAACTACACTGATGTTGACTTAACAGACACTCATTTTGATTTGTTTAGCAAGGGTATTAAATTTTTCCCCAATTTTAGGTTGGATATTGCAGAGGTTTTGATTGCTATGAGGTTATTTACGAGGTAGTTGAATTTACAACTGTACTTTGCTACTGACCAGCAATACAACAAAACTGTCAATAATGGAAGCTTGGTTAGGTTGAAAAGAAAGAGCACCTTTATTCCTCCATACAACCCAGAGATAGTTGTTCTGGAGAAGTTAATGGAGAACGACCTCAGGAGGATTTGTTTGAACAAAAGTGCCATTCCTGACAATTTATCTGTTGATGAAAGGTTGGTTCTTAAGGAACTAAAAACCTCTAGGCACATTAGATGTATGAAACCTGATAAAGGTGGGGGCATGGTTCTTATGAATATGATTGATTATATTTCAAGTATGATGGAGCTTCTAGAAGATGATAGTACTTACACCAGGGTTTCTGTTAATGAAATCAATAGGGCATACCAGAAGATTGATTTATTTATACTGGATACACTATATCAGGGTGTTATTTGTGAAACCGAATACGACTACCTGACTGTAAAGTTTCCTACTATGCCCAATATCTTTGGTATCCCCAAGGTTCACAAAGGGACAGACAAATTACAATTTAGACCAATTGTGGCCGCTGGGGGGTCCAAAACAGAGCCACTTGCAGCATACGTTGATGAATATTCTAAATCAGCATTGGGAGAAGTCTCTCACATTTTGAGAGACTCGTGGCATTGTTTGGAAAGACTAAGGGGATGCAAAAATGATGTCAACTCTTTTGGTTTTTTGACTATTGATGTAGTCAATCTTTTTTCGGTTATTCCACAGGAACTAGGTTTGGAAATGTTTTTTGATAGTCTTAATGCTAGCAAATCTGTTGACAAGGGGAAGATTAATTTGCTTTATGACCTTATGGAAATAGTTCTTAAAAACAATTTTATGAAATTTGAGGGTGAGGTTTATCAGCAACGATCTGGGGTTGCTATGGGAGCGAAATGTGCCCCTGTGTTTGCTAACTTAGTTTTGTTAGCATGGGAGAGAGCTCATGTTTTTCCCTCAAAATTCAAGCAAAAAATTGTGATGTACAACAGGTTTCTTGACGATTTACTGATTTTATGGGATGGTGATGAATCTAGTGCTGGTGAATTTGTTGAGTATCTTGGTTCCACCACGGAATTTTTAAAGTTTACGTATGTGTGGAACATGGGTTGTATCAATTATTTAGATATTACCATAGTCAAAGAATCATCTGGCTTAATGAGTACCATCTTTAGGAAAGACAGTTACTCGAACTCACTGTTGCACTTTGGGAGTTGTCGCCCCTTCCACCAGAGAAAAGGGGTGGCTAAGGGCCAAATGGTGCGTATTTCCAGACTTGTCAGCGATGACGAGGTATTTAGGAAAGAAATCTACAAACTGATTGGTCTGTTATTGGACCGAGGTTACCCTTTGGAGTTATTGTTGAGAATCAAAACGGAAGTGTATAAAAAGAGAAGGTCTATTTATTCGCCAATTCTTAGAACAATTGTTGATTCTGACTTGATGGTTGCAAAGGGGACCAAAGGGGACAACAAGATGGATGGTTCAGCCTTTATTTTGAAATTTAATGACAAAACAGACGAAATTGGTGCTTGAGGAGTGCGTGGATTAACGCACTGAGTATTGACACAAAAAGGGTGATTGGTGACAAGCCGTTGATTGTTTTCAGTAAAGGAAAAAATGTTAAAACAATTTTGGAGAAGGATGGTAGGTATGTCAAATCTAGAATGACCAAATGTGGATCTTGTAAATGTTGTAGATTTATTGCGGAAGGGGCCTACATTTGTGTACTTGGTTTTGGAAGAACTATAGCTTGTCCAGGAATTTGTAGTTGCAACACCAAGAATTTAGTTTATGTGGCTTCTTGCATGTCCTGTGATGCTTTCTATGTAGGAATGACCACAAAGCTCAAGGACAGGATTATGGAACACACTAGGTCAATCAAGAAAAAAGATGTACACAATGCTTTGTTTTTGCACACTAGTCATTGTCCCAATTTTAATAAGTTTTTGTTCTTTGTAGTTGACAGAGTGCACCATGAGGCAGGGGGAGACATAAAAAACAGGGTAGCCTTTTTAGAAACTGAATGGCAATTGCGATTAAATGCTATGAGGTACCCTGGTCTTAATGACAACATTTCCCTCAAACCTATTTTGAAACACAAGTCAGCTATTATTTAAGTGTATTACTATACTACATTCAATAGGAATTGTTAGCACATTCAAGCAAATTGTTAAATGTTGAATGTTTTACTACACAGTTTTAACAAGAATATATGTTTAATTTATGAATATGTGTGTGTGTGGGGGGGGTTCAGTAGTTATTTCCACAAGCATATTGTTTACAAGCATTTTTAGTTGTCAAAAACAAGTTTTTTGAGTTTTATTTTAACCAATTTTAATTAACTAATTATGATGTCATGACTAATCAGTGGGGTGTGTGGATATATAATGTGCAAGTTTTCAATGTTTCAAATGACTCTGAGGATGCCATTTTAATGGTGAAAGCGCTAAGTCTGTTTTTTGTAACAATAAATTGGTTTTCATAAGTGAACTTCGTTGCTTTGGTGAATAGTGGTGCAGTGGTTGTGGAACTTCGTATTTTCGAACTATTTGACCCTGGTTTGGGTTGCTGTGTGGGTTGATGAGTCAGTTCTTACACTGTCTCAAGATACCCATCTTGATCAGGCTGGCTATAGACATTGTGGGAAAGTGCAAGTTCATTTTACTAACAGTAATGGCTCTGGGGCAGGGGCAACTATAACTCCTTGGGGTTTGGTTTTAGATTAATATTTTGGAGGACTTGCTACTGAGTAATTAAAGTTCAGTGCAATACAGTTAGCTTGGAAAACTTTGTTACACTGATCCAAGTGCAAGAACATATTCTTCCCTCTTCAAAAAGAGAGGTGCCTTACGAAACATTACACTGATCCCAGTACAACAACATGTACCTCCCTCTGCACAAGGGGGGGGGTGAATCAGCACAGATTTTACTGATCCTAGTACAAGAAAGTGTTCCTTCCTCTGCAAAAAGGGGGGTGCATGAGCACACAATACACTGATCCAGGTACAACAGCATATTTCTAACAGCAGATATAGGGTTTCCCCTCAAGTGTTTGGCAGTGCTCTATACAGACTCAAACACCTTCAGTGGCATTTTTCCTGCTGAATCACCATTGAAGTTTCTCCAATACCTAGTTGCACACAGGACAACTAGTATGCATTGACAAGCACTGTCCCCATAGTTGCAAACCAGATACTCCTGACATTGACTGATATTCTGACTCCAACTGACTAATCAATAAAATAGGGTCTATTACCCTGGATATGAACTTTCCCACTGTCTCTGTTACCAGCTTGGTGGATATGGGCAGCTGAGGCAATGTAGAAATTGCCTCATGGTTACTGACAACCATTTGATTTTCAAACAAAGTGATATGGTATGTGAAAGATGTATTTACACAATGTCACTGGAGGCAAAGCTTTCACATAAAAGTACTCCTAATGTCAATAAGGTTGTCAGTAGTATATATGCTGCACCCATTACACACAATTCAAAGCAGATATATCAGCCGACATCTGCTGAGGCACTTAAATGTAGCCTTTCTAAACTACAAAGACCTCCTAGACGAAGTACTCATAACAAATATCCTCAGCAGCTCCAAATGCACTCTTTAAAATAACACCCACATCAACACATAGAAATTCATTTCATGGAGCCTCTACATCTAAGCCCATAAGGCAAGCCACCATGCAATCCAACATTCTAGTCATTGTAGACTCCATTGTGAGACACACTGATGTCCCTCTCACCAGGCTGAGTAAGGAGAAAGTCACAGTCAATTGCTTGGATCCATCACATTACACACACACTCAGGCCACAAGTACCAATATGACTCAGTCATACTCCATGTGGGTTTAAATGACCTCAGACATACTTCCCTAGACTATATGAAGAGAGACATCATGGAGCTCTCAGAATATGTGTCCCAGGCTGGTATGAGCCTAGCATTGAACAGCACTTTATCTTCTCCAAGGATCACAAAGTAGAATGGAGCAGGCAAATGTTTATATGAACACACCAACATTTTATTATAATCCAAGGGTAAAATTGTAGAATATCCAAACGTATAAGCGCTTTAATCTCCTTTGTAAATAAGTTGAAGAGACTTCATCAGATACAATTAGTTACTTTCATCACCTGACTTTAAAAGAAGGAATTCAAATTACATCACATCCTAGAGCTGTCAACACACCTTCATTTAAAGCCATAGTATACTTAAAATTGTCATTACTTCCACAACACCGTGAAAGTTGTTAAAAACATTAAAAATACTTTTAAAATACTTCATGAATTTTAAAATCCCCACCTATCTACAATTATATTAATAACTTAACATTTAAATAAATAAATCCATGTGGTAATAAATATAAATAAATACCTAAAATATTGGAGAACATATATAAGTATAAATAAATACTCATTCAAACAGTGTATATATGAATAAGTTTGTTACACTAAGAAAGTTACAAAGTGTATTTTAACGTCTGTTCATGGCTTTAATTTTAAGAGACTACTAATAGACAAATTATCATTAAGCCCTGGCCAATACATGGCGGTCAGTTTGATTTGCCATCCTAGTTCCACTTTGTCAAGCTGGTAAGACCATGTTCCACCTCTTGCACTAATCATTACAGTGTTTATTATAATAAATTTAAAAGCATGGTCTGGGTAAGCCATAATATGTTTGGATAAGGCGTTCCCTTCCCATAGATCACGTATGTTTCTGAGATGTTCCCCTATTCTGTTTTTAAATTTGCGCTCAGTCTTGCCCACGTAAAAACATGGGCACAAATTACAAACAGCGCAATATACAACCCTCTCAGTTGTACATGAAACTCTACCTCTCAGCCAAATTCTAACTCCATTTATTATGACATTGTTATTAATTTCCATAATGTTCGGGCAGAACTTGCATTTCCCAAATTTATGCATGTGTCCTTGAAGATACTCTTCCTGTCGTCTTTCAAACATATTTTTAAGACACTGTCCTTTCTTATATACGCAAATAAGAACGTCCCCCAAAATATCTCTCGTTTCTTTGTCACTCCTAATAATTTCCCAGTTTTTTATTAAAATGTTCTTAATATAGTGTGCTTCATTATTGAAAGTAGTCAAAAAACTATTTTCATAAATCTTTTCATTCACTGGTGTTGTGAAAATGCAGAGTTCTGTGTAACTAACTTATCCAGTGTTGTCACTTCTTTATTTAAAAGTTCAATTGTTTTGTTGTTATTCACTATAATATATATATATGTAACGAATAATGTGAACCACAAAAGATTAAAGACCCCAAACAGCATAAAAAGTTAATATGAAATTCTAAAAAAGAAAGCTGTCATAGGGTCAAACCAAAGCTGTTCGTATTCAGAATATGTCTCTGTAAACCGTCTATTCAGCTTTTTTTAGTATTGGTTTATACGCTTTCCTGACATGTACCTTTAAATTCAGCATAGAATTTGAATGTTGATAGGTAGTTAATTAATTAAGATTTTTTATATATATATGTGATTTGTTTCACCAGATACTTTGTTTTTGGTTTGAAAAAGCTGAATAGCGAAAGCGCTTACCAGTCTGTATTGTGAATAAAGACGTCAATCTTTCAGAAGCCTTTATCGTTTTAATTTGGATATATACTGTTTTTCAACTGTTTTACTACTGGTGTGAGTAATAGCTACTGTCCGCAAGGATTTAAAGGTCTGAATAGACGGTTTACAGAGACATATTCTGAATACGAACAGCTTTGGTTTGACCCTATGACAGCTTTCTTTTTTAGAATTTCATAATATATATATGTTTGTATGTAGAGGAATGCAACTTGCTGAAATGTATGTTCCTTAGAAGAGGTTATCCTATTAGTCTAATTGATAAGATTATGCAAGAAGTTAATGACAAAAGACAATCTGGGCACTTTACTCCCATTCTAGAAGACAGGAGCCAAAATGTTGAATACCAGATAAGTAACATAAATCAAATAATTAATAGTGGAGATGACAAAAGGAATTAAGCCAACACTAACATAACCATGGCCACAACACCAGTAAATGAAAAGATTTATGATTTATAATGAAGCACACTATATTAAAAACATTTTAATAAAAAATTGGGACCATCATGTGTCTACAGTAGTGAGGAAATCATTCTATGTTGTGCAATTTATAAACAAAGGTATGGCATCTAAGTCCAAGGAAGTCATTGTTTCACTGTACTCGGCATTCATCAGACCTATCATTGAGTACAATGCCCCCTTTGGTATGTACCTAACCATATCCAACAATTGGAATGTCCACAGTGGTTCCTCACTAAAAGAATACAAGGTGTAAGTAAAATGTCCTATGCAGACCGCCTCAGGGCCCTATCCCTGTATTCTGTCTCCTACAGGATTTTGAGGGGAGATTTATGCCTGTCATACAGGGCATTGTCAGACCCCACTCTGATGACCCTCCTGCAAATCCACAAAACAAACAGCACCAGAATTACCCATTGTAAAGACTTAAACTTTGCCTGTGATATAAATAGACAGGTACGTATCCCAGAGAAAGACCCCGTCTCTGGAACAAGCTCCCCATCCATGTGAAGCAGAATTCCTCCCTAACCCAACTCAAGTGCAAGTTGGACAATTGGATAGGGAACACAAAATTCATCACTGGTTTGGCACCTATGTCTCTAATGGATATAGGCAACCTGTAAATGGTTCATTTCCAGGCTCCTGCTTGTAAATGTTTATTCTCCCAAACCCCTGTTTACACTTATCAAGGGCATCATTACATTTCAGAGATTTGGGATGCCTGGCTAGGCTTAAAAAGGCCCTTGTAGTCATTAATCTTGTAAACACCTATGAACCTATGAAAATGACACTGATACAAATACAAGAACACACTCCTCTGTCTGCCCAAAGTGGGGTACATCAGTACACATTACACTGATCCAAGTACAAGAACACATTACTTTGTCTCCGTCTGCACAAAGGGGGATCCATCACCTCACATTACATTAATGCCAGTACAAGAACACATTCCTCCCTCTGCACAAAGAGGGTGCATCAGCACACATTACACTGATCCAAGAACAAGAACACATTACTCCATCTCCGTCTGCACAAAGGGGGGGGGGTCCATCACCTCACATTACACTAATGCCAGTACAAGAACAGATTCCCCCCTCAACATGTTTCTCCCTCTGTACAAAGGGAGGGATGTATTAGCACACATTATACAGATTCCAGTACAAGAAAAAGTTTATCCCTCCACACAAAGGGGGGAGAGTTCATCAGCCACATTACACTGATCCCAGTACAAGAACACATTCCTCTCACCACACACGGGCGGGGGTACATCAGCACACATTAGACTGATCCAAGTACCGGGATGCAGTCCTCCTTCCAAACAAAGGAGGGTGCATCAGCACACCTTACACTGATCCTAGTACAAGAACATATTCCTCACTCTGCACAAAGGGGGGTGTATCAGCAAAGATTACACTAATCCCAGTACAAGAACATGTTCCTCCTATGCACAAAATGGGGTGGGAGTGCATCAGCACACCTTACATTGATCCTAGTACAAGAACATGTTCCTCACTCCACACAAAGGGGGTATTTTGGCAAAGATTACACTGATCCAAGTACAAGAACACATTCCACCCTCTGCACAAATGATGCTGCATCAACACACATTACACTGATCCGGGTACAGGAACTTGTTCCTCCCCACACAAAGGGGGATGATCAGCACACATTACAAGGATCCAAGTACAAGAACCTGTTCCTCCCTCTGCAGAAATGGGGGTGCATTACCACACATTACACTGATTACAGTATCAGAGCATGTTCCTCCCTCTGCACCAAGAAGTATGCATCAGCACACATTAGACTGATCCAAGTAGAACACATTAATTCATCTACACAAAGGAGGAACCATCAGCACACATAACAATGATCTCACTAAAAGAATGTGTTCTCTTTACACAAAGGAGGATGCATCACCGCACATTTCACTGATCCAAGTACAGGAACGTAATCTTCTCTCTGTAAAAGGGGATGCATCACCACACAATACACTGATTCCAGTCCAACAATATATTTCTCTATCTGCACATTTCACTGATCGCAGTACAAGAACATAATACGCTGATATAAGTACAGGAACTTGTTCCACCCTCTACACAAAGGGGGGTGCATCACTATGCATTACACTGATCAAGAACAAAACCACAATCCTCCCTCCACATTAAGGGAGGTGCATAAGCTCACGTTACAAGTAAAACAGCATGTTTCTCCCTCTGTACAAAGGGGGTGGATGTATCAGCACACATTATGTTGATGCCAGTACAAGAAAATATTTACCCCTCTGCACAAAAGGGGAGAGTTCATCAGCCTAAAATTCACTGATCCCAGTACAAGAACACATTTCTCCCACCACACGAGGAGGAGTGCATCACCACACATTGCACTGATCCCGGTACAAGAACTTGTTCCTCCCTCTGCACAAAGGGGGTGCACCACTACACATTACACTGATCTAAGAGCAAGAACACATTCCTACCTTTCCACAAAAGAGGGGTGTATTACAATAAATTGCACTGATCCAAGTGAACATGTTCTTCCCTCTGCACAAAGGGGTACATTCCCATACATTACACTAATCCCAGTACAAGATCACGTTCCTCCCTCTGCACAACTGGAGTGCATCACCACACATTGCAGTGATCAAAGTGCAAGAACATATTCCTCCCTCAACAAAAAGGGGGTGCATCAGTGCACATTACTCTGATCTAAGTAAAAGAACATATTTCTCCCTGCACACAAAGGGGATGGGTGGTGAATCAGTACACATTACATTGACTGCAGTACAAGAATATGTTCCTCCCTCTGCACAAAGGGGGTTGTCTCAGCACATATTGCACTGATCTCAGTACAAGAATAAATTCCACCATCCACACAAGGGAGTGGGGAGGTGCATCAGCAGAAATTGCACTGATCCCAATAAACGAACATGTTCCTCCCCCTTCGCAAAGGGGGGTACATTACCACACATTACACTGATCCAAGTACAAGAACATATTCCTCCCTCTATGCAAAGGTTGGTGAGTTAGGACACATTACACTGATCCAAGTAGTAGAACTTGTTCCTCCATCTGTGCAAATGGGAGTGCATTACCACACATTGCACTGATCCCAGTACCAGAAGATGTCCCCCCCTGCACCAAGAAGGGTGCTTCAGCACACATTACACTAATCCAACTACAAGAATGTGTTCCTCTCTCTACACAAAGGAGATGCATCACCACACATTACACTGATCTAAGTACAGGAATGCAATCCTCCCTCTGTAAAAGGGGGTGCTTCACCACACATTACATTGATCTAAGTACAGGAACGCAATCCTCCCTGTGCAGAAAAATGGGGTGCATCATTATACTGACCACAGTCCATCAACATCTTTCTCCCTCTGTACAAGGGGGATGTATTAGCACACATTACACTGATCCCAGTACAAGAACATGTTTCTATTTCCACACAAACAGAGTGTGCATCAACACACATTACACTGATTCAGTGCAAGAACATTTCCTTGCCACCACACAAAGGGGGATGCATCAGCAAACACTGCACTCATCCAAGGGCAAGAACATATTCCTCCCACCACACAAAGAGGGGTGCATCACCACACACTACACTGATTCAGTGCAAGAACATTTCCTTCCCACCACACAAACAGTGGTGCATCAGCACTCATTACACTGATCCCAGTAGAATAACATGTTCCTCAGTCCACACTAAGGGGGCATCAACACTCTTTATACTGATCCAAGTACAAGAACATCTTCTTCCTTCTGTACAAACTGGGTGCATCACCAAAAATTACACTGATCCCAGTCTAAAAACATTTTCCTTCCTCTGCACAAAGGGGGGTACATCAGCACACATTACACTGATCCCAGTACGGTAACGCATTCCTCCCATCACACAAAGGTGAATGGGGGTGCATATGCACAAATTACAAAGATCCCACTACAAGAACATTTTACACCCTCTGCACAAAGGGGGGGATGGAGTGCATCAGCACACATTACACTGATTCCCGTACAAAAATGTGTTTTTCCCTCTGCACAAAGAGGGATGCATCACCACACATTACACTGATCCAAGAACAGGAACACAGTCCTCCCTCTGCACAAAAGGGGGTGCATCAGCACACATTACACTGATCCCAGTACAAGAAAATGTTCTTCACTTTGCACAGTGAGGGGGGGGGGGGTTGCATCATTACACTGATCCAAGTAAAAGAAGACATTCCTCCATCTGCACAAAGGGGGGAGGTGTATCAGCACAAATTTGATTGATCAAAGTACAGTAACAGGTTCCTCCCTCTACACAAAGGGGGGGGGGTAAATCAGCACACATTATACCGGTCCAAGTAAAAGAACACATTTCTCCCTCATTACAGGGGTGGGGTGGGGGGCATTATACACATTACACTGATCCCAGTGTAAGAACACATACCTTCCTGTTCACAAAGGGGGGGGTGGATCGGCACAGATTATAGTGATCTCAGTACTCACATATATGCACATATTCACACATGTTCCTCCCTTTACACAAAAGAGGGTGCATCAGCACACATTACACTGACCCAAGTACAAGAACATATTCCTCCATTTGCACAAATTGGGGTCGCATCATCACAAATTACACCAATCAAAGTACAAAAACACATTACTCCCACTGCACACATTACACTGATCCCAGTACAAGAACATGTTACTCCGTCTGCACAAAGTGGGGTGCATCACCACACATTGCTCTGATTTAAGTCCAAGAACACATTCCAGCCACGTCCCCTCAGTCCATACACAAGAACACTCCACAGAGTGGGTGAATTAACATACATCAGTGTGTGTGTGTAGAAGCACATTCTTTCCTCCTACATCACCTCAGTTAATGTGTAGAAACACACACCCCTACAACAAAGGTAGTGCAAGATTCCACATCACCCTCCCCCTGCTACTTGGGCTTCCCCAGTGCAAACCTTCTCAATCCAGGTGCAGGGAGAGATACCTTCCTTCCACAATATACTCAGTCTGAAGCACAAGGAGTCTGTCTTGGTAAGTAACATCGCTGTTTTTGTTTGAAAATTACTTATATAAATGTTGCCCATAAAACAGCTGAGTAACAGTATATTTTAAAGTTGAACTATTACTCTCTCTCTCTCTCCACACACACACACACACACACACACACACACTATATATATATATATATATATATATATATATATATATATATATATATATGGGTTCATGTCACTACATCAACATATATGGAGCATTCACCCACCGACACATGAAATAAGGACATTTAACAGGTAAGAGGTTTACTTTTCGCTAATCATGCCTACCACACATGCATAACACTGCCACACTTATTAAAACATGGTAGGCATGATTAGCGAAAACATATATATATACATACATACATATTTATATGTGTGTGTATGCAAAAGTAAACAGGAAAAGTAGACTCTGCTTTGCAAAATGGAATCAGCTGTTTTTCAATCTCTACAAATCAATATTCCTGGTCAAGACATGGACAGAAGTACTTTCAGCTCTGAAAACATGGTTATATGCTTTTTATATTTTCACAGGAGCTGAAACAAATTCTTTACAGGTATCTTGATTTCTGACTTGTTCAGAATTTATTCCAAGCACCTCCAAAATTGCAAAGTCCAGCTTATTTGATGGCCTGGAAGTTGAACATGGTAACCTCAGCAAATACTATGTCTAACCATCGCAGTCATTCTTCTGTCAACAAAGTGTAGAACACAACCTTTCATAATGTGAAACAAATATGGGGCACGAAGGGAGTGCTGGCTGTAAGGCGATGTAGGGCTTAAGTCAAGTACCTTGCAGAGGAATGGATGATATCCTAGCTAGCCAATTGTATGCCCCCATTGGGTGGCATGGGCAAGTGTAGGTGTGGGAAACAGGCCCCGAAGCAGAAAAACTCACTCCACAGCAATGTGATCCTGCTTAAGGAAGGCTCAGTTTCCTTACTGGGCCCAAATATGGGTTTGAATTATTTTGGGGCAGCAAGAAATCTTCTGCAAACCTGGTGGATGAGGGGAAATACCAAGGGAACTACAGATTGTTAAGTGTGGGGAACAAGAAAATAGCAAAAAAAATAAATTCTCAGCCTCTTTATATGTCTTTTGTTTCAGACCCCCCAAAATGTTGTTACATCACTGTTTAACTACCTTCATCTCCCCACATCTATGTCTTTGTGAAACAGAGTCTGAAAAACTATTTCTCCAGCTAACCGTGAAGATAATTGTTGCTTATTTTCTTCTGGTGATGCTCATGTTATTCATTTTGGTCACCTGCTACTGGTCTGTGTTGCTCTTCAGGAATATTTGTTTAACCTTTTGATTATATGATAGCATTATCTTAGGCCTTTTCCACTCTATTTGTTGCTAAAACTTTCCATGCCCTGTGTATTCTCCTTCAGGGTTTTTGTTTCCAGTATGCATTATCTGGCATTTTTCTACTCAGAATTCAAGGTGATTTACTTTAATACCGTTTATTTAACTTTGCCAAATCCCTTTTTAGCTATTATTCCATCTTGTATATTTCTCATATCACAGCTTGTGTGCAATCTACAAGAATACTTTATTGTCTTTCCAGTCATTTCATTGCTAATTGCTACATTCATCAGACTGGTCACCTGGCTTCAGATGGTATGCTTTATTGTGCCATCTTTCTTAAGATCACTGCCTGAGAGAGAGGACACTGCTAAAGTGTGCTGAGACACCCATGCCTGCCACCAGCCACTTGTGCCAGCTAGTCTCTGGGATTGTTATATAGACTGAGAGGGAAGTTGATTTCAGAAGTGGTGTTTAAACTGATGGAGCCATTTTGCCACTGCAGTTATTTGCATGAGAGTGATTCAGTATTTCTGGATGCCGGACAATGTCATAGGAAATACTTCATAAATAGCATTGTAGTTAGCCTGCTGTGTACTACCTGGTGAGATGGACCTCTCTTCACTAATATGAAAGGTGCAAGAGAATGAGCCCCACCCTCATGTCAATACCACATGCTATTGCTTACACACTATACACTCTTACCAGAAATATCTAACCAATCACATTCCTTGTACCATCTAGCTCTCTAATACTTTACTCAAAAGTTAGTGTTGTCACCAACAGCACAGCACCAACCAGAACAGAGCCAGAAAAATCCATGTAGCAGCACCTTGCTGAGCCATGCTCCAGGACCTGAAATTTTAGCACTTTTAATTGCAGAGCACCTCATTTCAACCCTCCTCTACTGAGGGTAAGGAATGGTCTCATTAGTGCTTACTGCACTGAGCAGCAGATCTTCCAGGGGATTCTTAGATGGACAGCATACCTAGCTACCTGAGCTTGCATCCACACTAAACCTCCTGAGAACAATAATGTTGATTGACATTTCAGATTGCTCCAGCAGCCGGAAGGTAGCTATTTCATACATCTGCTTACGCTGAACAAAGTGAGGCACCGGCACCAGCTGTTCCGGCCTAATAAATATGTACAGACTGTTAATTGTGAGATATAGCCCCTCCCCCCTTGTATGCATTAGAAAGGAATATTGCACTCAGGCAATGATTAACTCAGAATAGTAGATCAATCAGTAACAGGCATTTTACACGCAGCAAGAGCTGGCAAAAGCAGAAAATTAATAAAAAAATAAAATTGAAGTTGATGAAGATGATTCTAGAGAGAACATGCATGGTTCAAGTGGATAACATGTCGAAGAAAGAGGCAGTGGCATATGGTCAAAATACTGGTGAAAATGTAGACAGCTGATTCCTGCAGAACAGTAACAGACCTACATAACAACTTCTTGAATTATGTTTGGTGGCAAAAGAACTTGAAAGGGTAAGGTAGGAACAGTTACAGGAAGGAAAGGTATGTGTAGGGTCTGAGGTAATGAGAAAGACAAGGCCATTGAGCATGAAAAATGTAAATTGATGGAATTCATGAGGGAAGGAAGGCTAACTGTGACAGAAATCAGAAACAGCAGGAATAACAGAAGAAAGGTAGGCAGCTAAGCAAAAAGAAGAAAAGATATTGAGGACAAATACTAAGAGAAAAGGAGAAATAGATAAAAAGCTTATGCAATAAGGGAGGTCATAGTGGGAATAGCACTAATCTAAAAAACCACAACAGGCCCTGGTGGGAGGGACGAAACAGTCACTACTGAAAATGAAACATGACTTGTCTCATCTACTACAGAAGGTAATCAATATCAGCCTCAAACCAGGCTTTATGCTAGATGAGTGGAGGACAGCAGCAGTCATTCCCTTTGACAAAGGTGGAGCTTCAATAGATTTGTCAAAGCTATGGAAAAGATCAGTATGGAATTAATCTATAAGGATATAAATAACTTACTGACTCTTGGGCCATCCCAGTTAACATGGCAGACTCCTTCAAAAAAAGTTATTGAAACAATAGATAAGGGCACACCACATATCTAGATCTCACAAAGGCATTTAAAACCATTCCACACTCAGGTATCATACATAAACTCTCCCAGCTAAATACCAATCTCTGTGTAACTCATCGGATACAAAACTTGGTCACACATACAACCAGGAAATTAGGGTGGGTGGCTACACCTCCTCTAAAATACCAGTCACTAGTGGTGTACCCAAGGGTTCCATGCTTGGGCCACTCCTCTTTGGCATTTAGTTTATGGAGGTCAAAGCTAATGCTTGGGATTTGTGGCTGATCAAGTTTGCAGAAGACTGCAAACTTGGCGTCCTCATAAATGCCTTGCAGGACACCAGGATCCTCCAAGAGGGTCTACCACAAGGAAATAGCTGATGTCAAAACAATGGACTAAACTAAATGCCAAGAAGTATATGATATCCTTTGGTAAGCCTGATTCCCCTTGTAGCTAGCTGTCAATTTGACACTGGACCCCTGAAGATTGATCCCATAGTTAGGGTTCTTTGAACCTATTTTGACAATGAACTGATCACCATGTATTCACTGCTGTAAGGAAGCACTTTTTTAATACACAGCTTATATCTAAAGGTATTGCATCCAGATCCAGGGATAACAATTGTCCCACTGTACTCAAAACTTATCAGGCTACTCATTGAGCCCAATGCCACTTTTAGTATGCACTTGTCCAAACACCTGGCGTATCTGAAATGACCACTATACTTTTCTACTTAAAAAAATCAAGAGCCTAAATTGTAAAAACTACACAGACAATTTCAAAGCCTTGCCCATACATCATACAAGGTACTGAGGTGTAGTCTCTACTTTGCATAGAGATCCTCAACAGTCAGACCTATTACACATTCCTAAATTCAATGGTATCATAAACACCCACTCAGAGGACTTCAATCTTCTTTATGAAATGCACAGAAAATGCTGCTAGGATAGATTTGTATCACAGAAAATATGGCCTCTATGGAATCAAGTTCCATTCCACATAATGCAAAGTGATACACTTAATCTATTCAAATATAATTTGGACAAATAGATGGGTAACTACAAATTTGCCCATGGTTTAGCTCCCCGGTTTGTCATGGGTAGGGAAAACATGTAAATGTCCCAATATATCCTTGTTTGGCCTATATATGGGCTATTGCTATGCATAATGCAAGGGATATAAACTACCTTGGGAATGTAAGTCTAGGCTTCTTAAGCACTTCACAGATCAATAGCATAGTAAGTACCTGTGAACCTATGGGATGGAGTCATAGCTCTCAACTTCTTAGTGCAAGAAATCTGGACAAAGCCATAAACAAAAGTGGAACAAAGGCCCAAAAATAGGGACAATTTTTAAATCTTGCTGTTACAAACTTAGAAAGTTGATAGAATAACAGGTTTTGCATTAGCATGAATTTTCTGAAGGGTGTGAAGTCTGAAACTCAAATGTATGTCATTATTTTCTACCTTCATTCTTTAATGATCTGTGACTAATTTTCCAGAAAATCACAACTTTATGTAAAATGGAACAAAAATATAAGGCAAAAATGTTTACATTCTGCGAAAAATGGTGGAGACTGCAGAGGTGGCCATAAAGGAAGGAACACTAAGGAATGTAGTGCAGAAAAGAAGTAGCAGCATGGGAACCAGGGGAGTACGGAAGGATCACACATTGACCCTGCCAAGAGTGGGAAGGAGAGCAGGAAGAAACAGCACAGTATCCAGGACAGCAGGTAAAAAACATCATGGGGTCCAGGGCAGGTAGGAAGGAGCAGCATGGGAACCAGGGGAGTACGGAAGGATCACACACTGACCCTGCCAAGAGTGGGAAGGAGAGCAGGAAGAAACAGCACAGTATCCAGGACAGCAGGTAAAAATCATCATGGGGTCCAGGGCAGGTAGGAAGGAACAGCATGGGAACCGGGGGAGTATGGAAGGATCACACATTGACCCTGCCAAGAGTGGGAAGGAGAGCAGGAAGGAACAGCATAGTATCCAGGACAGCAGGTAAAAATCATCATGGGGTCCAGGGCAGGTAGGAAGGAACAGCATGGGACCCAGAGCAGGAAGGAAGGAACAGTGTAGGACACAGAGCAGGAAGGAACAGAATGAGCTGCAGAACAGGTGCAACATGGTACTGAGGACAGGAAGAAACAGCATAGTATCCAGGACAGCAGGTAAAAAACATCATGGGGTTCCAGGGCAGGTAGGAAGGAACAGCATGGGACACAGAGGAGGAAGGAACAGAATGAGCTGCAGAACAGGTGCAGCATCATACTGAGGACAGGAAGAAACAGCATAGTATCCAGGACAGCAGGTAAAAATCATCATGGGGTCCAGGGCAGGTAGGAAGGAACAGCATGGGACACAGAGGAGGAAGGAACAGAATGAGCTGCAGAACAGGTGCAGCATCATACTGAGGACAGGAAGGAACAGTATAGTCTCCATCCGATGATTAAGCACCGTACAGAAGGGGATTAGCACTTGAACTCCTGTAGTTAAAATGCCCAGCATAAGAACCATACATGGAAGGATGACTAACTCATACAGGCTGAATAGGAAAGGAAGGGAAACAAGGGGATGAGGATGATGATCCTCTTCTGGTAGGTGACCCAGTCCCCAGTAGCATAATGGAGAGAGAGTAAGCAATGAAAAGTTTCTTCATTGTCACCATAATATCAGGAATAGTATTTGACAAGAGATGCCAGTTAGCAAATAAAGAGGTTAAAACAGCAAACAAGAATAGGTATTCCTCAGAGTTAACAGAGTTTGCAAATATTTGTTCATATAAACAAGCTTTAATAAGGGACATTAGAAGAATATGGAGAAGGAGGACCCAAGAAGTGGCAGCCAGACAGAGAGAGTAGGAAGGAGGACCCAAGAAATGAGAGTCAGACTGAGACAGAATAAGAAGTGGGACCCAAGAATTGGCAGTCAGACTGAGAGAGTAGGGGTACAGCCCCATTCTCAAAAATGACCAATAACCAAGTTTGTCAGAAAAGAGAAGAGCAGAGCATTCATCTACTAGATTAGGGCATGAAGAAGGAATGGAGACTTGTTGTGTTGGCAGAGTGAGGAATATGACAAAGAGATGAACACCAAGTCAATGAAGGAGTGCACCTCAGCCCAAAGGAGGCGACCTTGCATTGCAGAGCTCTGTAAAGCTTCCTGTAAATGACTGCAATGTAACCTGATGAGCAGGTGATGGGAACTGAGAATAAATAAGGTGAGATAACAAAGATACACAGTGACAGAAAATGACACAGACACGAAATGGGAACTGAGAATAAATAAAGTGAGATAACAAAGATACACGGAGGCAGAAAATGACACAGGCACGAAAAGGGAGAAGAGGAAAGAAAAGCTAGTGCTAATGGAACAAGTATGATGGGAAGTTCATGCTATACAGTGTCAGAAGTCGGGCACCAAAATTGGAAAGCTTGGATGCACATTTAGGGGCAGAATAGGTTTACATTTTGCTAATGAGAAGCTGGACTGGAAGTCAGAGCCCCTCAGTAGTGGTTGTATACAAAGAATGTCATTAATGTTCATCATACTGATCATTGCTGCAGCAGCCTTATCTATGTAGATTATATACTGCCAAGGATATAACAGCTGTCCAGCTTCCAAAGCTTCAGGGCACCTCCATGTCTTCAAACTTTCAATCAGCTTCAGCTGAGATGACTAAAATAAAAGTTATGGTGCAAATCCCTTCAGGGATTTCCTCCCACCGAAGACCAATGTCCTGTGGCTTTAGACAATAGACAGTTGGCTTGTGCTTTCCTTTGCTGGGCAAATAAGTTCCCTTTGGGGAAAAAACTTTAATTTTCTTAAATTTATTGTAGTTTTATTACTTTCCTCTTCAGGAAAGTTATTTTAAAGCTGGGAGTGCTGTCCTTTAATTGACTTTTGCAGGATTGTAACATACTTTTAAAATGAGCATTTGTGTTTTTTTCTGTCAGTTTAAAAGTAGTGAAAACTAACTGAAAACATATTTTCTGTGGAGAAATTTAGTTTATTTTTCCATGGGGCTATTATAGTGTTTGGAAGCATTTTTTACTCTTTTTACTGTCAAAATAGTAACTTTTATGGACTGGAACCTGTTGCTTGTCTTCTCTAGGAAAGGTACACTATTTTTGGCTTGACCATTGAACAGACTGCGGTTTAATGGTTTGTCCTTCTTCCAGCCGCAAAATGAAAAAATTAAGCAAACAGCCTTTACCACCACAGCAGGCTAACAATTTACCTCAGGTGGTTGAGTCTGCTGTGGCCATTTGTTGTACCTCATGCCACTCATCTTTTACCCCATATCTTTCTGGTGTACCACCATAGTGACTATGGAATGGGGGTTAGCCATATCCTCTGCAGTTGTTGGGGTCCCCTCAGTGGGTAAGGGAGACCCACTCTTGTTGGTCCTGCAAGATGGAACAGGGAAGGTTTCCTCTGTTATGTCAGAATCCTGTGCCCATCCCTGAGAAAGAAGATACTGTCATAGGTATCATGGTTGGCCCCATTTTTCCTGTCAGAAAGAAACAGAAACCAAGCACGTATCTCCTCCTCAAATTTCTTTGGTTAAGAGTAGTTTACTTGGACTGGCTCTTGGTTTAATTCAGGCTATTGATCTTGTATACCAGTTTCTGGTAAAAGAAAAGGGATTCCTCTTTTTCTGAAGAGATTCAAGATTCTGAATCTGGACAGTAAGATGCAGGGACAGATTCAGGGTTTTGTCCTCAGATTTCTGATTCAGAGGAGAGATTTCTGATTCTCCCTGTGAGAGTTACTCTTTCTCTGAGCCTACTGCTGGAATGTCCTGGTGCTTTTATTGGGAGAACACTGTGATTTCTCAGTCCCTCGGAAAATACTATGAGTTGTTACAGAAGGATTTTCCGGAACCTACACCCATTCCTCCTGTCCTGTCTGCTTTAGAGGATGAGTGTCTTACTGCCTGCTATTTTCCTGAAAGTCAGACAGCTGTCTCTAAAAGGCAGAAAGACTGTTCTTCGGTCTTTTAAATTTTTATACACTATTCCCAAACCTGACCCAGCAGCTATAGCCTTAGTTAATTCCAGTCTTACTCTTTCTAATAAGGATGTGGAAATGTATTGATAGGTATGGGGTAAAGTGTATACTTCTGCAACTTTGATTTTCAGAATTTTAAATTGTCAGGCTCATACATTAAAGTTTGTTCTGAGATACTGTGAAAGTATGAGGAATGTTTTTTCTTCATGCAGTTTCTTCTTGTGAAGAAAAATATGCTTTAAATAATTTAGTTTCTTCTATTCCAGAGATCACTGCTGCAGTGTGTGTATGACTCTGTCAATATTTCTTCCAGGGCTATGGCCACTAATACTGTTTTAAGCAGGTTTCCCTGGCTGCATTCTCAGAACCTCCCAGATGATGTAAAAATTAAATTTTAAATTCTCCCTGGGATAAACACTTAGTGTTTAGCCCTTTTGCTACAGAAAAAGTGTGATGAAAGGGGCAAGCAGAACCAGGAAATCTGTAAGATTATTTAGCTCTCCTTTTCTAAATTGTCTAAGGGATTTTCCTTCTCCTCATCCAATTTTGAGAAAAAACAGGATAAACAGTATAACAAGAATTTGGGTAATCAGATATTTAATAAGAAGGGCAAGGGGGTAAAATGAAGGTTCAAACCTCACAAAATCAAGGACAGTTCAGCAAGTCTGCCTGATTATTCAAGATATCTTGTGACCCCCCCCCCCCACCTTGGCCCCTTCTCCATTTCAAAAAAGTCTGAATCTCCATTTTGTCTTTGTCAACAGGTTGTTTCAGACAAATGGGTTCCAAAAATGATTCATCAGGGTTACAGATAACAGCAGGAGGAAATTCATCCTTTCCAGGGTGCCATTCCTCATCCGGCAGATCATAGTCTTCTATTTCTACCTGTTCTTCATCACATGCTATCCCAAGGGGTGATAAAATCAGCTCCTCCTTCCCAGGTGGGGAAGGGGTTTTATTCAAGGATGTTCTTAGTGCCAAAGAAAGAAAATCTGTTTGTGAAAGTGCCAAAATTTGAAATTATGTCACTTCACAACCTGCTAACCTCTTCTCCCTCTTTTAGGTTTTCTGGCAAAACTAGACTTAAAAGGTGCTTATCATCATGTATTTATCCAGACTTCAGGCATTCCTTAATGGTTTGTGTATCTGCCTCGCATCATCATCATCAGTTTTCTACCTTACTATTTGGACTACCTACTACACCAAGAGTGTTCACAAAGTGTCTAACTCCAGTTATAGCTCATTGCAAGCTACAGGGTATCCACATTTTTCCATATTTATATGACTTGCTTATCTCTGCAAAATGTCAGGAATCTCTCACTTGAGTGAGAGATCTGTTACACAAGTTGGGATTCCATGAGAACATTCAAAAGTCTTTCTTGACTCCCTTACACAAGATTGTGTTCCTGAGATATCAACTCAGTTTAAAGTTCAAACAGCTTTTCTTCAACAGGAAAAATACATCTTTATTTAGATCTATTTTTAAGATTCTCCACTCAGACTTTGGTCAATGAGAGGGAATACCTCAGGATTTTGGGTCTTGTGGTATCTTTGATCCTCATAATACCCCTGGCAAGATTCCACATGATAAAGATGCTGTGGTACCTGAAATCTCTTTGGTCTCAGCATCAACACCCTTTATCTTCTCAGATCCCAATACTGTGATTTGGCAGAAGGGAATTATTTTGGTTTTGACAACAGATATCCTTAAATCCATGTCTCCTATTCTCCATCCCTGCTCTAAAGCAGTCATTCACCACAGATGCTTTGGACTTTGCTTGGGGAGCCTTTTTGGGAAGAATAAAATGCAGGGAGTATGGGACAACAAGGACAGATGCAACCACATAAATATCAAGGAGCTGCTTGTGCTGATCAAGGCACTTGACTCTCTGAACCATCTTTGGTCCCTAGGACATCTTTAAGTGGCTACAGACAATACCACAGTCATGTGGTACATCAACAAGCAAGGGGGAGCTCGGTCGTATCCCTTTTGTAGACAAGTCATGTTAGCTTGGGATATTGTGTCACAGCACACTCTCATTCTACAGGCATCCTCCATTCTGTCAGTGAAAGTGTCTGGCACACAAGCTGAGCAGGACCAGGGCAGACCTTCACAAATGGAAAATATATCAGGGGGTCTTCCAAGATGTGATGCATCTGTGGGGACTTCCTCGATTAGACCTTTTTGATTCTTCTTTGAACAATCAACCGGCAAAATTCTATTCCAGGACTCTGTTTTTGCATGTTCTTCCAAACCACACACTCTCACCAATGGCTAATTCAGACTGTCAAATACACCTTTTGCATGTCTTTTGGAATTTCAAAGGAAACTGGACCACCCAGAGAAAACTCATGCAAACACAAGGAGGACATGCAAGTCTGCACAGAAAGCACCAAAGCCAAGAATCGAACCGGGGAACCACTTCCTGTGAGGTGACAACAGTATTCATTGCACCACTGAGCCACCCTCATCTGGAAGACAGATGCCCTTTCTTGTCTTAGGACAGGAATGTTCCTGTATGATTTTCCACCTTTTCCACTAATATCAAGGGTACTTCTAAAGATTCGGAAGGAATCTTCCAGAATCATTGCGGTGACTCCCTTCTAGCCAAGCCAACCATGTTCTTCCCTTCTTTTGTAAATGGCCAGAGACAATTACTACAAGCTTCCTCACAGAACAGATCTACTCACACAAGAACAAGGGTGTTTGATACACCCCAACATCAGTCACATTCAATTAACTGCTTGGATGATAAGGTCTTTCTTTTGAGGCACCTGTTTTTGAGGATGTATAGCAGGTACTAATAGAGACAAGAAAGCCTGCTACTAGAAAATCATATATTAGAAATGGAAAAAGGTTTTCTAGTTGGTGCCAACAACATAACCTGTACCCATTCAGGGCCAGTTGTTCTCTGGTTTTATATTATTTGTTTGAGTTGCTATCCCTAGGCCTTTTTTTTCTGCAACTTTGATTTTCAGAATTTTAGAATTGTCAGGCCTTCATACATTAAAGTTTGTTCTTGAGATACTGTGAAAGTATGAGGAATGCTTTTTTCTTCATGCAGTTTCTTCTTGTGAAAGAAAAATATGCTTTTAAATAATTTAGTTTCTTTCTATTCCAGAGATCACTGCTGGTAGTGTGTGTATGGAGCTCTGTCAATATTTCTTCCAGGGCTAAGTGGCCACTAATACTGTTTTAAGCAGGTTTCCTGGCTGCATTCTCAGAACCTCCCAGATGATGTAAAATTAAATTTTAAATTCTCCCTGGGATAAACACTTAGTGTTTAGCCAGCTTTTACTACTAGAAAAGAGGTGTGATAGAAAGGGGCAAGCAGAACCAGGAAATCCTGTAAAGATTATTTAGCTCTTCCCTTTTCTAAATTGCTCTAAAGGGATTTTCCCTTCTCCTCATCCAATTTTCGAGAAAAACAGGATAAATACAGTATAACAAGAATTTGGGTAATCAGATATTTAATAAGAAGGGCAAGGGGGTAAAATGAAGGTTCAAACCTCACAAAATCAAGGACAGTTCAGCAAGTCTGCCTGATTATTCAAGATATCTTGTGACCCCCCCTCCCCACCCTTGGCCCCCTTCTCCATTTCAAAAGTTCGAATCTCCATTTTGTCTTTGTCAACAGGTTGTTTCAGACAAATGGGTTCCAAAAATGATTCATCAGGGTTACAGATAACAGCAGGAGGAAATTCATCCTTTCCAGGGTGCCATTCCTCATCCGGCAGATCATAGTCTTCTATTTCTACCTGTTCTTCATCACATGCTATCCCAAGGGGTGATAAAATCAGCTCCTCCTTCCCAGGTGGGGAAGGGGTTTTATTCAAGGATGTTCTTAGTGCCAAAGAAAGAAAATCTGTTTGTGAAAGTGCCAAAATTTGAAATTATGTCACTTCACAACCTGCTAACCTCTTCTCCCTCTTTTAGGTTTTCTGGCAAAACTAGACTTAAAAAGGTGCTTTATCATCATGTATTTATCCAGACTTCAGGCATTCCTTAATGGTTTGTGTATCTGCCTCGCATCATCATCATCAGTTTTCTACCTTACTATTTGGACTACCTACTACACCAAGAGTGTTCACAAAGTGTCTAACTCCAGTTATAGCTCATTGCAGGCTACAGGGTATCCACATTTTTCCATATTTATATGACTTGCTTATCTCTGCAACATGTCAGAATCTCTCACTTGAGTGAGAGATCTGTTACACCTGAGTTGGGATTCCATGAGAACATTCAAAAGTCTTTCTTGACCTCTCTTACACAAGATTGTGTTCCTGAGATATCAACTCAGTTTAAAGTTCAAACAGCTTTTTTCTTCAACAGGAAAAAATACATCTTTATTTAGATCTATTTTTAAGATTCTCCACTCAGACTTTGGTCAATGAGAGGGAATACCTCAGGATTTTGGGTCTTGTGGTATCTTTTGATCCTCATAATACCCCTGGCAAGATTCCACATGATAAAGATGCTGTGGTACCTGAAATCTCTTTGGTCTCAGCATCAACACCTCTTTATCTTCTCCTGTAGATCCCAATACTGTGATTTGGCAGAAGGGAATTATTTGGTTTTGACAACAAGATATCCTTTAAATCCATGTCTCCTATTCTCCATCCCTGCCTCTAAAGCAGTCATTCACCACAGATGCTTTGGACTTTGCTTGGGGAGCCTTTTGGGAAGAATAAAATGCAGTGGGAGTATGGGACAACAAGGGCAGATGCAACCACATAAATATCAAGGAGCTGCTTGTGCTGATCAAGGCACTTGACTCTCCTGAACCATCTTTGGTCCCTTGTGACATCTTTTAAGTGGCTACAGACAATACCACAGTCATGTGGTACATCAACAAGCAAGGGGAGCTCGGTCGCATTATCCCTTTTGTAGACAAGTCACATGTTAGCTTGGGATATTGTGTCACAGCACACTCTCATTCTACAGGCATCCTCCATTCTCTCAGTGAAAGTGTCTGGCACACAAGCTGAGCAGGACCAGGGCAGACCTTCACAAATGGAAAAATATATCAGGGGTCTTCCAAGATGGATGCATCTGGGGACTTCTCGATTAGACCTTTTTTGATTCTTCTTTGAACAATCAACCGGCAAAATTCTATTCCAGGACTCTGTTTTTGCATGTTCTTCCAAACCACACACTCTCACCAATGGCTAATTCAGACTGTCAAATACACCTTTTGCATGTCTTTTGGAATTTCAAAGGAAACTGGACCACCCAGAGAAAACTCATGCAAACACAAGGAGGACATGCAAGTCTGCACAGAAAGCACCAAAGCCAAAGAATCGAACTGGGAACCACTTCCTGTGAGGTGACAACAGTATTCATTGCACCACTGAGCCACCCTCATCTGGAAGACAGATGCTGCCTTTCTTGTCTTAGGACAGGAATGTTCCTGTATGATTTTCCCACCTTTTCCACTAATATTAATATCAAGGTACTTCTAAAGATTCGGAAGGAATCTTCCAGAATCATTGGGTGACTCCCTTCTAGCCAAGCCAACCATGTTCTTCCCTTCTTTTTTGTAAATGGCCAGAGACAATTACTACAAGCTTCCTCACAGAACAGATCTTACTCACACAAGAACAAGGGTGTTTTGATACACCCCAACATCATCGTCACATTCAATTAACTGCTTGGATGATAAGGTCTTTTTTGAGGCACCTGTTTTTGAGTGATGTATAGCAGGTGTACTAATAGAGACAAGAAAGCCTGCTACTAGAAAATCATATATTAGAAATGGAAAAAGGTTTTCTAGTTGGTGCCAACAACATAACCTGTACCCATTCAGGGCCAGTTGTTCTCTGGTTTTATATTATTTGTTTGAGTTGCTATCCCTAGGCCTTTTTTTTCCCATGTCAAAATGTTCTGGAAAGAGGTTTTGCATAAAAGGCCTCCAAATTAACCCATGGCCCCTTCTTGGGATCTTAATTTTGTGTTGAAGAAGCTAAAACTTGCTCCATTTGAACCAGCTAATCTGAGTGACTTGAGGTTCTTAACATGAAAAACAGTTTTACTGATTGCTCTGACTTCTGCAAGAATGTTATCTAAATTGCAGTCTTTTATGGTGAGTTAACCCTAGCTCATTTTCTATGGGTCAGAGCTTCTTTGAGAGATAATCCATCTTTTATGCCTAAACTGGTACCCATGTTTACATCATGTCACATAATCCATCTTCCCATTGTCATCCCTGGGGTAGAAAGGATACTCCATACCTTGGATGTCCGCAGATGACTCAGGTACTATCCTGACAGAACTAAATCTTTCAGATCTTTGGATCAATTGTTCATTTCTTTTGCAGGTGAGAAGAAGGAACAACCTGTATCAAAACAAACTATTTCCAAATGGTTGTCTAAAGCCTTTACCTTTTGTTGTACTAAACATAACAAATCTATTCCATGCAGGGCTAAGGTTCACTCTACCAGGGTCATTTCTTCATCCATGGCTTTTTGGAAAGGTTAGATTTTAGAAGTATTCTGAAGCTGCTTCTTGGTCTTCTGTACATACTTTTACAAAGCACTATTCATAAATATATGACATATTTAGATAGCAGAAAGCATTTTCCGCAAATGGGGCCAGCCTTGCTGCAATCTTTTTGCCACGGCCACAAACACAAAATGCAGCAACTACTTTGCCCTCATTCCCCCTCTGGGGAAGTCCCCGTGGTTTGCACTGATACACGATTGGCCCCAGGGACTCCTATGTGCCTTTTCTCCCTTCCCATTAATACCCAAAGTCATACAGAAAGCCAGCACATTGGGAAGGACCTTAATTCTAATAGTCCCTTACTGGCCTTGTCCTATCTGGTTCCCCTTCCTACAACTTCATCTTCAGGAGGAAACTTGGATCCTGGACCCAGCGCCGGATCTTCTGATCCATTCTTCAGGAGTTCCTCACCCATCTCTACAGACCCTCATGTTGACAGCTTGACTGCTCTGGTTCCAAACATAGCCAGGTTAGAAAATATTTCATCTGCCACATGACACATTTTCATATCTTCTCATAAAACATCTACAAGAAAACTATATGTTAGCAAATGGAAAATGTTTTCTAGTCGGGCCTTAGACAAGAAAATAGACCTGTATTCTGCACTCCTTTCTACTATTTTAGAATTTTTAACAAAGCTTTTTGAAGAAGGTGCTGCAGCTGCTACCATCAGTGTACAATTAGTAGCAATATCAACTTTTCATCTAAGCGAAAATGGACTAAACATTGTCACACAGGTTGTGTAAAGCTTTTCTTAAGGGCACTTGTCTTTTAAGGCCACCAATAAAATCTCCACTTCCACCATGGAACCTCAACTTTGTCCTGTCCAGGATAATTCTTGCACCTTTTGAACCTGCATCTTAACGCAATTTAAAATTATTAACTTGGAAGGCTATCCTTTTAGTGGCCATTACTTCAGCTAGAAGAGTGTCAGAACTACAAGCACTTTGAATCAAACCCCCATACCTTTTTTTTCACAATGACAGAGTTTCCCTGGGAACAAATCCAACCTTCATACCTAAAGTCTGTTCAGAATCCAATCTAAATCAGACCATAGAATTGGCAGTCTTTTTTCCCCCCAAGTATGGCAGTAAGGCAGACTACATGCTACACCAGCTTGATGTCCACAGACAGTTGCATTTCTATTTACATAGAATGAGAGAACTTAGAAAATCTGATCAACTTTGTCTCATTTTCAGAAGCTGCTCTTAACAAAACACACTACCCTGGCAGATCTTCTAACCCCTCACCTTAACCCAACAAATCTCCTCTGGAAATTGCTACCCTACTCAACAAACCCTTTACTGGCACTATCCAAAACCTCAGTCTCTCTAACACTAACTCTGTAACCACCACTACCCCCATCAACCCCCACAACCAGAATCTCTTCTCATTTACACCTGTGTCAACTTCTTACGTTAAATCTCTTCTAAAACTTAAACCATGTTTTCCCTCTACCGATAACCTACCTCCTACATTCCTCAAACTTGCTGCAGAATCTATAGCCTGTCCTATATCCATTCTCATTAACAGATCTATACAAGAAGCTACAGTTCCTGCCATCTGGAAATCCTTCTTTACTATCCCACTACATAAGGGTGGCAACTCTACTGATCCATCTAACTATCGTCCCATTGCTATTCTTTCTCCCATCTCCAAGATACACGAGAAATGCATTCACTCACAACTTCTCAACCATCTCCTCAAACACAACCTTCTCACTCCCACTCATCATGGGTTCCGTCCCTACCACAGCACATCCACCACCCTCCTATCATAGTCAAAGCCCTTGGTAACAATCAACTGATATCCTGCCTCTTCCTTGACCTTTCCAAAGCCTTTGATACAGTCTCTCACTCTATCCTCCTTACTAAGCTATCTAACCTCAACCTATCTTCTACCTCCCTTGCCTGGTTCTCCAGCTATCTTTCTGGTAGGCAGCAATCTGTCAAATGGCTCTCCCCCTGCTCTTCCTGTATATCTGTTCCAACTGGTGTTCCACAAGGCTCTATCTTGGGTCCCCGTCTATTTAACATCTTTACAAATGAACTCTTTACCTCTTGCAGACAATCTTTACTTATACAATATGCAGATGACTCTACACTCATCTCCATCTCTAGTAGTATTACAGACCTTCACACCCTTACTCAAAACTCCTTTCTCTCCACAGAGAAATGGCTATCTGACAATCTTCTTATCCTCAACCCCAAGAAGACCAAGCACTTGCTCTTTCTTCCCCACTCACTTTCATACCATAAATCCACATTTAATATAACATCCTCCAACAACACTATCATAAAACCTGAACCACACACAAAACTGTTAGGTGTCATTATTGATGACGAACTCAAATTCAGCTTATAGTTACTGCAAGGAATAAAAAAACACACCAGAAACTTGGCCTGCTTTATTGCAACAAAAGATTTCTTACTTCAAATAATAGACTCCCTAGCACAGTCCTTCCTCCTTCCCACACTACTCTACGCAGCCCCAGTACTAATCAATATACAAGCTACTACCTTGAACAAACCAACAAACTTACCACAAAATTGCAAGATTCATTGCTAACTCCCCCTATAACTCCCATCACTGCCTTGCCCTGAAATCATTTCAATGGCTCGAATTCCCTCAATTACTGCTACTTTCTCAATTTCAAGTTATACACTCCATTCTATACAGACCTTCTTCTCACTATTTTATCTACCTACACCCCTTCTACAACCCTCCGCACCTCTAACCAGCAACTTCTGAATGTAGATCATCCAAAGAAGAACATAGGCAAACTACTATACAACTGCTCAGTAGCCCACACTTGGAACAAACTTCCTCTACACATATGCTCCATCATACACCCTGCACACTTTAAAAAGGAACTCAAACTTTACCTTCTCAATAGTAAATATTGTCCCTGCATAGAACCTACCTAATTTCCCTTTATCTAATGGTGCTTCTTCACTCTGAGCTCCTGTAAGCAAATATACCTTCCTAGGAAGCCTAGGCAATAAATCTGATCACTTGTATATAACTTGTTTGTACATATATCGAAAATAGTTCATCTATTTATTTCATTGTGATTATTTCTTAGGGTAATCTAAATATTTTGATTATGATCAAATTAGTACTGATATGTTTTGGGAGTGTCACTTGGTATTGCTACTTGCTATTTTGTTACCTATGTAATCCTTAATTTTTTATGTAATTGGAGCTTTTCTCCTTGGGTCTCCACTGAAAACGGGCCTCTGGCCCATCTGGACCAACCCGGTTAACAAATGTCAATGTTTGTTTGTGTCTTTCGGCTTTTTCCTGGTTAGGGGTCACCACAGCGGAACTCCAGTCCGCTAATGATTGGTAGTGGAATTAGTTTTACACACCGGGTTACCAGCCCGATGCACAACATTCAACGGCACGCCCCATTCATTTATGCCTCCACACAAAAGACGCCTAGCTGAGAATCAAAGCGGGACAATGTCTTGCTATGAGGCGACAATGCTACCGCAGCACCACCACCACGCGGTAACAAATGTCAATAAATAAATAAAATAAATAAATAAAACTATAAGCTTAAATCCTTCTCCAGGTCAAGATCAAGCTTTGCTAGGACTATTTTCAGAGGATCCTGGACCCTTCTCCTTCCTCCTGCCAGATATAGTTAGCTATGGCAATCTACTCGTATAGCTAAGGCTACTGCAGCGGTCATCAATATGAAGAACATAGTACAGCTATGTAAGTTGAATTTACCATAACAGTAGATGTTTGAATGATTACTGCTGCAGTAGCCACACCTTCCCTCCATACCCGTTGTTTGTTGCTGGGGTATTTTTTTATGCCAGGGTGTGGACATTTATTTATTTTTTTGTTATTTCTAGCACTATTTTTTTTGAGTTCAGCCTCCCTCTCTCTAATGACAGGGAAGCTCTGAAGGCATTCACACCCAAACTTGCCTGTTAGTTAGCTCAGTTTGAGCTGCCTGACAGCTTGGGCAGGTGGAAGGTGCCCTGAAGCTTTGGCAGCTGGCCGTCTGTTATAAGGCTAGTGCAGCAGTGATCATTCAAACATTTACTGTTATTTTAAGTTCAACTTACAACATTGTACTATATATTACACTATGCAGGCTTAACCTGCTTGTTTACTGTAGCATTAAAGAAATACATTTCCACTTACACATTATTTCTTCTATGGCCTTGTGCTGAATGAAGCCAAACTTAAGATGGGTTACTGCCCCCTTAACCCCACCTCATTATTTAAAAGGACTGGGTTATGTTGGGAGCCACCTACCTTCTTGCAAACAGTTTTAAACTGACATTTTTTTTTCAAACTATGTTATACCTTTTAATTATTTAAACAGTGGCTTAAGCACTTTTATAGAACAGATACAATCTGATACAAGATAAAGTCTACCAAAGCCAAATTTGAAATAAGTTTGGCCTCCCAGGCCAAGGACAACCACAAAGCGTTCTTTAGCTATATCCACAACCTCAAAGGCAATACACAATTGTGTGCAGAGCTCATTGTAAATGGAGCTACTTATACCGAGCCAGAAGATATAGCAACCTTCTGGCTGATAAATTCAGCTCCAACTTTACTCCTCTCTCCCCCTCAACCTTCTCTCAGGAAATATCATCAAATATAATTCCTTCTACTATCACTAGGGAACAGGTCCTTAATGCTCTCTCTAAGACCAAGAAATCTGCATCAATGGGCTCAGACGACATCTCAGAATGCCTTCTAAATAGCATGAAACATGACCTCTCAGGACACATGGAATTACTATTTTACTGTAGCCTCCAAACAGGCTTTTATGCCTATGAATGGAGAAAGGCAACAGTCATCTCTCTGCACAAAGGTGGGTCATCTACAGATCCTGGAAACTACAGACCCATAAGTCTCACTAGTCTTATATGTAAAGCCATGGAAAGAACTATCATGGAGATGATCAACAGAGAATACAGTAAACTCCTCCAGACACTGGACCCAACCCTGTTTGGTTTTGTCAAGGGCAGATCATGCCTTCTCGCTGGTGGACTAACTTTGAGAAGATCACTAAAGCAATGGATGAGGGCAAAATCATTCACACTGCCTACCTTGACCTGGCCAAGACATTTGACACAATATCCCACTCTGGGCATTGTTGACAACCTCAAGAGGTTAGAGTACAAACCCGCATGTCACACGGATAGCCAAAATGGCTCATAGACAGGATCCAATAAATTAGAATTGGGGAGACAACCTCTACAAAGAGTCCATATACAGTCACAAGTGCAGTCCCTCAGGGCTCAGTCCTTGTTCCACTCCTCTTTTGGCATTTACTTCTCAGAAGTCAAGGCCAATGTCAGTGGTCTTTATGGACTAAATTTGCAGGTGATGATTGCAAATTATGAGCTATCATTGAATGTCACACTGACACAAATGTTCTCCAGGAGGTGCTGACACCGACAAATAACTGGTGTCAGAGCCACCGGAAACCCCAAAAATTCAGAAATGATAATAGCTTTTTTTATACCATACACGTGTGCTACACTTTAAAAAGGAACTCAAACTTTACCTTCTCAATAGTAAATATTGTCCCTGCATAGAACCTACCTAATTTCCCTTTATCTAATGGTGCTTCTTCACTCTGAGCTCCTGTAAGCAAATATACCTTCCTAGGAAGCCTAGGCAATAAATCTGATCACTTGTATATAACTTGTTTGTACATATATCGAAAATAGTTCATCTATTTATTTCATTGTGATTATTTCTTAGGGTAATCTAAATATTTTGATTATGATCAAATTAGTACTGATATGTTTTGGGAGTGTCACTTGGTATTGCTACTTGCTATTTTGTTACCTATGTAATCCTTAATTTTTTATGTAATTGGAGCTTTTCTCCTTGGGTCTCCACTGAAAACGGGCCTCTGGCCCATCTGGACCAACCCGGTTAACAAATGTCAATGTTTGTTTGTGTCTTTCGGCTTTTTCCTGGTTAGGGGTCACCACAGCGGAACTCCAGTCCGCTAATGATTGGTAGTGGATTTTTACACACCGGGTTACCAGCCCCGATGCACAACATTCAACGAAGGCACGCCCCATTCACGTATGCCTCCACACAAAAGACGCTCTAGCTGAGAATCAAACGGGACAATGTCTTGCTATGAGGCGACAATGCTACCGCAGCACCACCACCGCAGTAACAAATGTCAATAAATAAATAAAATAAATAAATAAAACTATAAGCTTAAATCCTTCTCCAGGTCAAGATCAAGCTTTGCTAGGACTATTTTCAGAGGATCCTGGACCCTTCTCCTTCCTCCTGCCAGATATAGTTAGCTATGGCAATCTACTCGTATAGCTAAGGCTACTGCAGCGGTCATCAATATGAAGAACATAGTACAGCTATGTAAGTTGAATTTACCATAACAGTAGATGTTTGAATGATTACTGCTGCAGTAGCCACACCTTCCCTCCATACCCGTTGTTTGTTGCTGGGGTATTTTTTTATGCCAGGGTGTGGACATTTATTTATTTTTTTGTTATTTCTAGCACTATTTTTTTTGAGTTCAGCCTCCCTCTCTCTAATGACAGGGAAGCTCTGAAGGCATTCACACCCAAACTTGCCTGTTAGTTAGCTCAGTTTGAGCTGCCTGACAGCTTGGGCAGGTGGAAGGTGCCCTGAAGCTTTGGCAGCTGGCCGTCTGTTATAAGGCTAGTGCAGCAGTGATCATTCAAACATTTACTGTTATTTTAAGTTCAACTTACAACATTGTACTATATATTACACTATGCAGGCTTAACCTGCTTGTTTACTGTAGCATTAAAGAAATACATTTCCACTTACACATTATTTCTTCTATGGCCTTGTGCTGAATGAAGCCAAACTTAAGATGGGTTACTGCCCCCTTAACCCCACCTCATTATTTAAAAGGACTGGGTTATGTTGGGAGCCACCTACCTTCTTGCAAACAGTTTTAAACTGACATTTTTTTTTCAAACTATGTTATACCTTTTAATTATTTAAACAGTGGCTTAAGCACTTTTATAGAACAGATACAATCTGATACAAGATAAAGTCTACCAAAGCCAAATTTGAAATAAGTTTGGCCTCCCAGGCCAAGGACAACCACAAAGCGTTCTTTAGCTATATCCACAACCTCAAAGGCAATACACAATTGTGTGCAGAGCTCATTGTAAATGGAGCTACTTATACCGAGCCAGAAGATATAGCAACCTTCTGGCTGATAAATTCAGCTCCAACTTTACTCCTCTCTCCCCCTCAACCTTCTCTCAGGAAATATCATCAAATATAATTCCTTCTACTATCACTAGGGAACAGGTCCTTAATGCTCTCTCTAAGACCAAGAAATCTGCATCAATGGGCTCAGACGACATCTCAGAATGCCTTCTAAATAGCATGAAACATGACCTCTCAGGACCTGGAATTACTATTTTACTGTAGCCTCCAAACAGGCTTTGTGCCTCATGAATGGAGAAAGGCAACAGTCATCTCTCTGCACAAAGGTGGGTCATCTACAGATCCTGGAAACTACAGACCCATAAGTCTCACTAGTCTTATATGTAAAGCCATGGAAAGAACTATCATGGAGATGATCAACAGAGAATATAGTAAACCTCCAGACACTGGACCCAACCCTGTTTGGTTTTGTCAAGGGCAGATCATGCCTTCTCAAGCTGGTGGACTTCTTTGAGAAGATCACTAAAGCACTGGATGAGGGCAAAAATCATTCACACTGCCTACCTTGACCTGGCCAAGACATTTGACACAATATCCCACTTGGGCATTGTTGACAACCTCAAGAGGTTAGGTACAAACCCGCATGTCACACGGATAGCCAAATGGCTCATAGACAGGATCCAATAAATTAGAATTGGGGAGACAACCTCTACAAAGAGTCCAGTCACAAGTGCAGTCCCTCAGGGCTCAGTCCTTGTTCCACTCCTTTTTGGCATTTACTTCTCAGAAGTCAAGGCCAATGTCAGTGGTCTTTGGCGGACTAAATTTGCAGATGATTGCAAATTATGAGCTATCATTGAATGTCACACTGACACAAATGTTCTCCAGGAGGTGCTGACACCGACAAATAACTGGTGTCAGAGCCACGGACTAAAACTAAATGCCAAGAAATGCATAATAGTATCCTTTGGGAAGTCATCCATCCCTGGTTACTATCATATTGACAACACACCCCTTAGACTTGACGCAGTAGTCAGGGACTTGGGACACACGTAAATAATAATCTAGCTTTTAACCATCACGTGTCTACAGTGGTGAGGAAATCATTCTATATTGCTTAACTTATAAACAAAGGAATGGCATCTAAGTCCAAGGAGGTCATTGTTCCACTGCATTCGGCATTCATCAGACCTATCATTGAGTACAATGCCCCCACTGGTATGTACCTAAGCAGGCATATCCAACAGTTGGAATGTCCACAGAGGTTCTTCACTAAAAGAATACAGGGCATAAGTAAAATGTCCTATGCAGACCGCCTCAAGGCCCTATCCCTGTATTCTGTCTCCTACAGGCTTTTGAGAGGAAATTTATGCCTGGCATACAGGACATTGACAGACCCCACTCTGATGGACCTCTTGCATATCCATAAAACAAACAGCACCAGAATTACCCATTCTAAAGACTTAAACCTTGCCTGCAATATAAATAGGACCTGCTGGAGAGATAGGTGTGTATCCCAGAGACTACCACATCTATGGAACAGGCACTCCATCCATGTGAAGCAGAGTTCCTCCATAACCCAATTCAAGTGCAACTTGGACAACTGAATGGGAAACCTGAAATTCATCCCTGGTTTGGCACCTATGTCTCTAATGGACACAGGTAACCTGTAAATGGTTCATCTCCCAGGCCCATGCTTACACTTATCAAGGGCATCAGAACTTGTCAGAGATTTGGGATGCATGGCTAGAGTTAAAAAGGCCCTTGTGGCCATTAGCCTAGTAAACACCTATGAACCTATGAACCTATGATAAACAGAATACTGCATAACCATGTAAATTACTTAGGAAATCTAGGTACCCTGTGTCTTACACTATCAATTGAAGGATAGAGTGGGGAGAATTTTAGGGATGGAGATTTATGTAGGAGAAGAAAAAATATAAAGGCAAATGAGGATAAGATAGAGAAACAAAGAGATAAATGGAAAGGAAAAACTAAGTAAAATGAATGGACTAGGAAATAGGAAAGAAGAGAAAAAGGGTGGGGGAGATATACAGGACAATAAATTGTAGACCTTGAGCTGGTGCAGGTTTTGTGCCTTGAAAAGAATGCTAATCCAGTTCTGCAAAATAATTGCCATGTACATGGACAAGGAAAACACAGAAGATGTTAACTTGCTTTGACTTCAGTTTGGCTTTAGACTCAGTGTTGTAGTGAGCGACTTAAAAGGAGGCGGGTAGGAAAAACATGCAAAGCAGCAGAAAGGGACAGCTAGAAGGAAAGAGACAGAGTGTAATAATGAGGGAACTGTCTTGGGGAACATAGAGGTACCCAGTAATTTGCCACAGAAGTCAGATATAGGCTCAATGCTCTAAGTTGTTGTTGTCTCAGATGTAGCAATATAAACTAAACCTCATAGAACATTGTATGAAGGTTATGTCAAATTCAAGAGACAGAGAAATCAGCCTTTTGTAAGGAATGAAAAATAAAAACAGACAGCTAAAGATCAATGAATGAAAATTCAGAAAACTGCACCAGGGGCATAATAAGGTGTGACATACAAGTTTGGTGAGGAGATATCAAATAAACATGGAAAAAAAGTCATGGGTAGTTGCAATCACTACATTATCCTTCACAGAGGGAAATGATGACTCACGTTCATTTGGATATTAGGGTACATCCTTCATATCAGCTGAATGAACTATCAAAGTACTGTTTTCTTGCTTTGTGAGGTACTGGACTGCATATCATTGTGGAAGTGGCCGCGGGAAAAGGACACAACAGTGCTTAAGGAAGTTAAGAATAAAGCAACAAGGGGAAGGTTTTGAACAAAGATTGAAGAGCATGGGGTTCTTCATAAGGGTAGAGAGACTGAAAACACTGGACATGCTCTTGGTATATAACTGTACAAAAACATACATTGAAGGAATTAAACTCAGGAAAAGAAGATGGGTACAGATGACTCCCCTCTTTTCCACTGCATATGCACATTATGTATAGCTGATGAAGCAGTACAAACAGTGTGAGAAATGATGAGAGGAGGTGATAGTCTCAGGCTGGATGGTAAGGGTTGACTTGGGAAGCTTTATGCTGGTAGAAAATGTAATGCCTATAGGAGAATAAGGTAGTTTGATATGGATTGTAGTATATAGTATATAGTATATAGTATAGCAGATAGCTAGTTAGGCAAGAAAGGACATACTGTGACTAGGCAGGAGCAGATGACAGGAGATCAGTAGACAATATAGGTTGAAAATGAGTAGGAATGGAAAAGCAAATAACAGGATGACCTGGCCATTGGTTGGTAGAAAAGTACAAGCAAGTACAACAATGCAAAGTAAGATGAAATAATGACATGAAAGATGCAGCCACAAAAGAAATGACAGGGAGAATGAAGGTAAAGTGGAAGAAGAGAGCAAAGGCTAATGACAAGAGATGAAGGGAAGACAGATCTAGGCATGGCAATACTACATATCAAGCATGAGGGAAGTGGACAGAGAGGAACACTCAGCCAGAATGGATTGACAGAATCCAGGAGGGGGCTTGTAGAAAGAGTACAGGGGAATGGGGAAGGGTGAAGCGCAATGAGGAAGCACCCACCACAGGCAGTGAGGACAGCTAATGGTGGTGGTGCAGCTGGAGACATGAAGGTTGCAGCTAGGAAAGCAACTGACAGATAAAGCTCAGGAGGAGAAGGAAATGAGATCTATTCTAAGGACAGGGAAGAGGGATTTGGGGAGTGGAAACTGAATCACCAAAAGCATCCAGACTTCTGGCAAGCAGACAGGCAGCATAGGTTTTCAGTGAAATAGTTGAAAAGGATTAGACATAGAAAGACAGGAGAAGTGGTGGGGCCAAAGTGGTCACCAATGGGGATAGTTGTAGCTAATGTAGGCACCAGTGATCTATCATGGGAAACAACTAAGGTGACAGCAAGCAATGCTGGAGGTAAAGCAGAATCATATAATCAAGGGGTTGGGAGGAGCATTCTGAGAAGTATTATGTGTACCAGAAATCAGTATGATGAGGGCAGGGAGAACTAGGGCTCTGACAGTGGACATTGTTAAAAGGCCTTATACTGACTGGAGAAAGCTGGATACTTTGCAGAAGGAGGCCAGCTATATGGTAGTAATAAATTCCATTTTACTCCAGAAATAACACTAGTGCATGGAACAGAGTAGGAATGCAATTTCTTAATGATGTGAAAATAAATCATTCAATTTTTGTCTCTACTAATAATATCTTATGGCTAAATCTATGTCACTATATTCAGTATAATATCCATTCTTGTACTCAATCAAATTATGTAAACACCATTCTAAACTTTTAAATCTACTATATTAAAAATACCTGAACTGAAAGAATGGTTTGATAGTCTGGTTCCTTTTAAGATGATTAAAGACTTCTTTGAAAAATCTTTTTTCATAAACTTGAACAGTGGGAACAAAAAAACTTTTTAGCTTAGTATAATTGTCTTGAGAGAGTAAATATTAAATCAATAATTGCTTTAATAATACAATGTAATCTTGATGGACAAGAATGGGCAATTTTACAAACTTTAAGAAGAAATGTTAAAAACAAGTTTATTCTGCTTACTCATTCTTCCTGTAAAGATTCACCCAAATAAAATATACACATTTCAGAAATTGTATATATATAGATATATATATATATATATATATATATATATATATATATATATATATACTTTATATACTATCTACAAATTATACATTAATAATTGAATAATTGGTTAATAAATTCACCAAATTTATATGAAATGATCAAAACATAATATTTACAGAGGAAAACAAATCACATTTCTTATTGTCTGTAAAAAACACTTCTTTAGTTCTTCATTGTCACATTTTTGCATGGAAATTTATTCACAGAGCTTTTTTAACTGCTGACAAATAGCAAAATGTTCTAATAACAATATCTCTTGTTGGAGATGTTATTGAAAATTCCAAAGCAGATTAACAACATTTTGAATGTCTTGCATTATCCTTATATTGGAATTTCATACCAGATTTTTGAGCTATTATAGTCAGATAATTCTTTTTATAGACAAAATGTTAATTCTATATAACATTCAACCAAACCACACCAAAACCATTTTGAATTGCTATCTTCTTTGGACTATTTTAACAGTGACAACAAAGTCTATTACCAAAAGATAGAAGAATAAATCTCCTCCACAGTTTCAAGAGTTTCCATCAGCATTAAATAAAGTGATATTAAAATGCCCTACAATCAAGCTCAGCCTAATAGCCTAAAGGTTAAGGCACAGGATCACTCTTTGGTAAACCTGAGTTCGAAAGCTGACTGGGAAACAACAGGGCAGCAGCAGTAGTATCTGCATGGAAGAAAGGCCTGGCAATCTACTGATGTAATATGCCGCAAAACCATGTAGGGTCTTCCCATAAAGTTGCCATGAGTCGATTTTGACTTGGGCCAATGACTTGCTTGTCTAGAATCAGAAAACAAAGAATTTCTCCAAAATCACTCATAAAAGATCCATGGTCTAAGGTACTTTCATTAACTAACTTTTATCAAGAATTTAATACATTTGTTAATTCCATTGACTAAATAATAATTTTCTTGATTCCCCATTCAAAAAAAGGTGAAATATTCCAAATATCGGAGCTGCTGATTTTATCAGAATTATAGTTGTTTGTATAATTATTACATAAAAAGATACTAGATGACAAATGGTATTTTATTTTCAGTCATGTCTTGTAAATATTGTAAACAGTTTACTCTCTATTTAATTTTTATAATTCTGTATTAGTAATTTGTTGAATTCATATACTCTTTATTAAGTCTTGCTGGTTATAAAAAAATCAATAAGAATACTTAATTTAAAACAAAACACTGTTCAGAGAGAACTATAAAGCAACCAAGACAATCTAAATACAGCGAAAAAACATGAAAAACAAGTCTAAGATGACATCCCTGTTCAAAATAGTAGAACCATTTCCAAAAAGAGTGGGTATGGAGATCAATCTAGAAGTGTACAAAAGGAGGCAGCATCACAAAGATCCAATAAAGTAAACAAACAAACTAAAAAGAATACAAATAAAGGAAACAGAAACTCACAATTACAATGAGAAGAACACAGAACCGATCAAAATGTTATAAGTGAATGACTAAGGAGCGGCAGATTTGTACCAAAGATAATGGGCAAATAATGACAGCTCATCCCAGGAGATAACCTGCATGGCAGCTCACAAAACCTGTAGAAAAAGTTGAAGATAACTATGTAGATTGTGCAATGCAAGACCACAAACAGTGGCTTATGTTTTCAGGCTGTCTAAACATGAGCCTGAGGATCTGTGTACTAAAAGACATAATAATAATAATAATAATAATAATAATAATTATAATAATAATATGGCAAACCTGACACATTGGAGAGTGTGCAAACATTACACTATACAAGTAGCTGAAAATGACTGCAAACATACATCACAAAGAAAATGAAGAACTGATGACATGGTAACATCCAATACCAACAATTAAGAAAGTAGAAGGAAGAAAGTTAGATATTGTAAAGAAAAAAGGAAATAGCACCATTATTTTTTGAAAAAGCTATACCTACTAATTATGTGTCATATGAACTGAGATAGATAAAGCTACAAAATATCAGGACATGGTAGCAGAATCTAGAGCAACATGGAACAAGAACACACACAGATCTTTCCAGTAGCAATAGTACAAGCAACTTGTCTAATAAAATAAGCATTTGTAAACACACTTAAATATGCTACCAAGACAGATAACCCTGATATGAGTTACAGAAGTGGCCATTTCTGGATATATTGTGGTGCTAAGAAAGAACTCTTGGCAAACTTCAGAGAATGATGCAGAAGTGATTTCAAAAAGTTAAACTCTGGAGTGGCCTAAAAATATGACTTTGTCCTGCCATGTTATTAAAAGCCTTAAACAAATTAAATTAAAAAGAAAGACCGAGAATGTGCAATAGAACAAGAACACTCATCTACCTACCTAATTAACTGAGTAAACTACTGAAAACTTCACCAAGGTGTCTTTATTCCTCCCACAGGCAGGGGATCAGAGAGACAGTTTCCTAGTTCTGTTAGCTAAAGTGATTTTATTTGGCCTAATCCATTATACTCTGTTTCTTGTTCTTCCTGTCACTGTTTGGGTCACTGGTGGGGTAACAGTCTTCACTCGAGCCCTCTGGATTACATCTGTTTACAGAGTACATCTGAATGTATTATTTCAAAACAAAAGGTGTATCAAAACAACAGGCTATATACAGTTAGAACGTATGGGGAGATGGCTTATGGAATATACAAGGAAGAATTACTTCCTATAAAGGAGCTATGAATTATTAGAAAAGTCATCCAGAAGAGGCAGTAATGTCAAATGAAGTTACAAAATTAAGAAAGCATGTCACACACATGAGACAGGTCTTATAATATGAGAAAAAAGTAAGTTGTTGGTTATATAATGGCTGCATTCAGCCAGTAGGTAGGGAAAACAGCAGCTTTGATAATCAAGGTTGCATATATCTGCCACATAGTCTACATACACACTAAGTTTGTCATCCAGAGTACAGCAGTAATACATAGTGATGAAATATCTAACATACATATTAATGTTACTGTACAGAAGAGTACAGGAGTAATACACAGTAACAGAATAAATAAGAGCAAAACTGATAACACCAAGAAGAGTAGTTCCAGAACCGCAAAGTGAAGACAATAGTTCGTAAAAAAGGTAAGTCCTTTATTAGTTGCCAAGTGGTAAAAATCCAAAGACAGTTGGTACAAAGCAGCAAAATCAGACCAAATGGTAAAATCCAAAGTCAGTAGGTACAGAACAGCAAAATCAGACAAGCGCTTCGGCAGGAGATGTAAGCTTTTCAAGTCAAAACAGTTGCCTGCAGTGAGGCAACTGTTTAAATGAGATGTTAATTAGTCACATGTTTGGTTAGAGCTGAATTGCATTAAGAAACAATTGAGACTGTTTTGAGCAAAAGAACAGCCAAATAATAAAATGAAACATTAGAATGTGCATAGGTTAAATTGACATTGCATTGTTTGTACATGACTGGTAAACCAAGTGAGTGTTATGATGAAATTAAAAACTTTGCTTGTCCAAAAGGTTTGGATAGAAATACAAATACAAATACAAGTGGAAGTTTATGTACAAACAATGCAATGTCAATTTAACCTATGCACATTCTAATGTTTCATTTTATTATTTGGCTGTTCTTTTGCTCAAAACAGTCTCAATTGTTTCTTAATGCAATTCAGCTCTAACCAAACATGTGACTAATTAACATCCTCATTTAAACAGTTGCCTCACTGCAGGCAACTGTTTTTGACTTGAAAAAGCTTGGCATTCTCCAAGCGGCGCTGTCTGATTTTGCTGTTCTGTACCTACTGACTTTGGATTTTACCATTTGGTCTGATTTTGCTGCTGTACCAACTGTCTTTGGATTTTTACCACTTGGCAACTAACAAAGGACTTACCTTTTACGAACTATTGTCTTCACTGCGGTTCTGGAACTACTCTTCTTGGTGTTATCAGTTTTGCTCTTATTTTTCTTCAACGGTGCTTTGTACCATGACGCTGCTGTGGAGCGTTGATCCTGCGGCTACACCGCTCTTGCTTCAAGATGCTGACAATTCACTTCCAGTTTCACGCACGGAGTTCAATGAGGTTCTTAGCATGCTAGCTGAGCTGAAAGGGCTGCTGCATGCACAACGCCGACAATGTTTCTAACAACTCTGCACCTTCAGCTGGTACTCTTGCTAACAAAACGTACACACTAGACCCACACAGCAAAAAAACATTTCCGGACATTACAACTAATGCTGATACGGACGCTCACAACAACGCTCCCAGTACCAGGTCCTCCAACCTCACTAGAACCAAACGAGGGAAGGACAAACCAAAGGATTTCAATTTTGCTGACTGGGCTAACAAACCCTTTATTTTCCAGAAAGGTACTGTTCGTTCAATTAATTCCACCTCTATTGAAGGTGACTTTGATGATTTTAAAAACAAACTGTATAGCCTGAGAAGCAACCAAATGGAAATAGACTATTTATATGAATGTATCAATGTTAAACGTATCCCAAAGGGACTACGGTTTTTCAAATTTCCTAATTATGCTAAGCATGGCACTGTACAATACAGACAGATGTGTGACATATTTGATAATGCAGGGATCGAAATAATGAAGTTAATGATCTCAGAATACGAGAGTAAAGCCAATATTTTAAACACTGAGTTGAATGCTTTGCACCAATTGGTTATTTCTGACAATCACTTCTCCATGGTCAAACATGAATATGACAAGGTGTTCGATGATGTAGATTCTTTTTGTAACAAGGTCATGAATCGGAAAATTAGAAAGCTCGATAGAGACTTAGATGAATATAGGAATGACATAGCTTACCCCTGTCACAATAAACTTTCCAAAACCATTAGATCAACTAGCATTCCTGGTAATGGCGGGGATGAAGTTTTTCAGCCAGACACACACCACGTCCCACGGAGAAGTGGCGTTTGGCTGAAAAGACAAGAGACAACATGAGCAGGATTTTCCCATGCACCCCGGGAGGGCCAGGGCCTGGGGACCAAAACCACAGAGGACTGGATGGAGGTGGACCAACAAATAACTCTAGGCACCCACACCCAAGATGTGGCAAATCCCCCTAAAGACACCTTCCCCTGTACTGAACCTGCAGACCACTCTATCCTGCCTTGCTCCAATACCACTATAACCAAGCATGCCAATTGCACTATTTATACCAAGAATGACTTTACTATTTTTAATTACACAGACATGGTGGTTAATGACACAGCCTTTAATCTTTTTACCAAAGGACTCCATTTCGTCCCCACTAACAGAGCAAATTTGGCTCAGTTACTAGTTGATCTCAAGTTATTCACCAGAGGACTCAACCTCAAACATTTTTTTTAAAGGACAAACTTGGCAACCCACAGGACTGTGTAGGAAGAGTACCTTCAATCCCCCCACCCACCCACTTCTTAAGCTATACGAGGAATTAATTGAACAGGACTTGCGTAACATGTACGACAACCCCCCCAGACCACACTCAACCAACCTGAACACCGAAGACTTTGAATACATTAACAAGTTGTTTGAAGAGCATATTAGAATCATGAAACCTGATAAAGGTGGTGGTGTGGTTCTCATGTACGAGTCTGCTTATGAGGCTAGCATGCACCATGTTCTGCATGATGACACCCAATACTGCCTCACGTCCCGAAATGAATACAACATCGCACTTGCAAAAATTAAATCCTCTTTGTATGACAGTTTGCTACAGGGATCCATTAATGAAAAACTCTACAATTTTCTACTTGTCAACAAACCAATTGTACCAGTTATCTTCGGAATCCCAAAGACCCACAAGGGCACCAGTCCGTTGACCTTCAGACCCATTGTCTCGGGTGCGGGGGGTGTGACTGAGCCTATAGCCAAATTCATTGACCACATCACAAAACAACATACCCATGCCCTCACATACGTGTGCAAAGATTCATGGGAATTTCTGAAACTTTTCCCTGTGTCCAACTGCCCCCCTCCTCCTTTCTGGTCACCATTGACATCAAAGACCTTTTTTCCAGTATTCCCCACTCTACAGGACTAGACTGGTTTAGTGACTTTTCACCAAAGAAACGAATTTGGGTAACAACTTCATCAATCTAATTATTGACATGATGAGCACAGTCTTAAACAACAACTTCATTTGTCTTAATGGGAACTTTTCAAACAGGAAAAGGAGTAGCAATGGGGCCTCCTGTGCCACCAACTATGCCAATGTGGTTTTGCACAGATGGGAACAGGACTACATTTTGGCACCACTTGGGCAGAGTTTGTCACCTTCTATTGCAGATACCTTGGCGACATCTGCCTCATTTGGAAAGGTACTGAACTCCAACTGTCGAGTTTTTGGAATACATCAACAGTACCACAGAGTTTCTGACTTTCACACACAACATCAGTCATGAACATCTGCACTATCTTGGCACTACCATTTATAGGGATGCCCAATCCTTGGAACTACACTCCAAGGTTTACAGGAAACCCACTTTTTGAACTGTCTATTACACTATGAGAGTCAACACCCTTTTCATCAAAAGAAGGGCATAGTCAAGGGCCAACTTATAAGAGCATCCAGAATGTGCAGTAAACTCTCCAATTTTCTAGAAGAGACTCACAATCTACATGACATGTTCACCCAAAGAGGCTATCCTGAGAACTTGCTCAACTCACTAAAAGATGAAATCTTTGCCAAAAGGGATTCCTTATACCCCCCACTGCTTGGGCCGCGCAAGTGCAGATCCCCAACCTTATGTTACAACAGAGCAAAGAAATGGACGGCAATTTCATTTACACTTTCTCCGACAACTCTGAACAAATTGAAACTATTGTATCCAAATACTGGTTTGTACTGGCTGGCAATGACGACTTCAGGAGTATCATTCCGGACAAACCTAATTTTGTGAGGAAGAGGGGGCAAAACCTCAAAGACATCTTTGAGAGAAAACCCATTGCAACTACTCACAACTCTCACAACAATAAGGGCACCTTCAAATGTGGTGCCTGCAAGCAATGTCCTCTCATTGCAAACAAATCCCACATCTACCTTGCATCCAGACACACCTGTATCAGATCCCCCTGTCACTTTTCATGTGGAACAAAAGGGGTTGTTTATATCGGGCTCTGCACCACCTGTGGTGCCTTTTATGTGGGCAAAACAGAGAAATTCAGGAAAAGGCTATACGAACACACTTACGACATTGAAAAGAAAAAGGAAAGCAACGCTTTTTCAAACACTCCCTTACATGTCCCAATTACAAGTTGTCTTTCATGATCCTTGAACAAGTGAACCCTAACATTAGAGGAGGGGGGGACTGGGAATCGACCTTGGAATACAGGGAGCTTGTCTGGCAACTCAAGCTAGATGCAGGCAGGCCCCGGGGTTAAATGGCACACTTAGTATAGGCTCGGTTCTGAAGCTCAGAAGGGCTAGATTATAGCATGTCTCATCCTATTTTCACTATTTTTCAACACTGTTTCTTTGCCCATTGAACACACTTGCCCCAAGTCACCAAGTAGTGCAAATTCATATGCATCATTACATCTATTTTTAAGGCTAACATAACAGCACTACATTGATTCTCATATTACACAGGACTGCTGACTTCAAACTCACTTGGATCACACACAGCTTTTTTAAACTTCCACTTGTATTTGTATTTGTATTTCTATCCAAACCTTTTGGACAAGCAAAGTTTTTAATTTCATCATAACACTCACTTGGTTTACCAGTCATGTACAAACAATGCAATGTCAATTTAACCTATGCACATTCTAATGTTTCATTTTATTATTTGGCTGTTCATTTGCTCAAAACAGTCTCAATTGTTTCTTAATGCAATTCAGCTCTAACCAAACATGTGACTAATTAACATCCTCATTTAAACAGTTGCCTCACTGCAGGCAACTGTTTTGACGAAAAAGCTTGGCATTCTCCAAGCGAAAGCGCTTGTCTGATTTTGCTGTTCTGTACCTACTGACTTTGGATTTTACCATTTGGTCTGATTTTGCTGCTTTGTACCAACTGTCTTTGGATTTTTACCACTTGGCAACTAATAAAGGACTTACCTTTTTTACGAACTATTGTCTTCACTTTGCGGTTCTGGAACAGTAACAGAATATCTAACAAACATTAACGTTGCTGTGCAGAAGAGTACGGCAGTAATACATTGAAACAAAATAATCTAACACACATATTAAAGTTGCTGTGCAGAAGAATATAGCAGTAATACACAGTACCAGAATATCTAACAGACATATTAAAGTTACTGTGCAGAAGAGTACAGCAGTAATACATAGTAACAAAATATCTAACATACATATTAGCATTACTGTGCAGAAGAGTACAGCAGTAATACAGAGTAACAGAATATCTAAAACACGTTAAAGTTGCTGTGCAGGAGAGTACAGCAGTAAAACATAGTAACAGAATATCAAACACACATATTAAAGTTGCTGTGCAGAAGAGTACAGCAGTAATACATAGTAACAAAATATCTAACATACATATTAGCATTGCTGTGCAGAAGAATACAGCAGTAATACATAGTAACAGAATATCTAACACGTATTAAACATAATAACAAACTATCTAACATACATATTAAAGTTACTCTGTAAAAGTCATACAGCTTTAATGTAGTTCTGAGTAGGTATGAACACTGTATAATGCCACCCTGGAGACAGAAGTCAGTGCTTGATTTACATGTGCTACAAAAGTGAGATGGATTTTTAAATTGATTCATTGTCACCGAACACTATGTGCTGTCTCATAAGGGCTGCATTCAGTTTGTTGTATTAAATTAACATTAATGTGAACATAACTATTATTAATGAAAAGGGATATCAAACACAAGTGAATGGTTATCTGTAGCTTTTGGAATCACAATCGTATTTCAACCCTGAAACAGCATAAGTAATGAAGGCTATTGAAATGCTATGCTTTACTTTGTTTGTTGTAGCTATTGCACTTTAATAATTATCCCTCTATGCATGCATATCTGTTAAACTTGGGCTTTCAGTGCAGATCATGTACAATATTTTATAAAGCTCCCTAGATAAGCACACAGATGCCAGATACATACTGAGAAGGCACAAAAGGAGTTGACAAAAGCACATGACTAAGCTCTTCTTTAATTTCAAGCATAATAACAAAAATGGATATTCCCAGCATGTGTAGCGCATCACAGAACAAGAGCCTGTTGTATTAAATGGGACAGCTACAACTGGTTCTAGGTTATTTCCTGTGCTTCAGCGTACCACGAGTTATGGACCTCTGCTAGCATAACTAGACACAAAAATATTCATTTAGACACTAGTATGTCATATTATTAAATTTGTGTTTAGGAGAAAATTTGTGAAATAACTATAAGAAATGTTCTGTTTATATGGCATCTGTCCCCTTTTGAGATGAAAGATAACGAACCTCTAGCAAATGTAGCTTCATTTTTTTTAATAAATGTCCTGCAACATTTCAGAAATATTTCCATTTATTTCATTTCATTTTGTATTTCTTATTATGGCTTACAGTAAAGTGAAATCTAATCTATTCCTTTGGCTAAAAGGTGATAGCATGAAAGTGAAATTAAAGCTGGTAAATAACACTTGTGATGCACACTGTTATTTCACTGCACTTAAAATTCCTTTTATTCCTGTGTATGGCAGTAAAGAGAGCAGGTACATTTATTATTACTTTCTGCTGTAAGTTAATTAAAAAATTGGCTTTGTCTTCTGTTGTACTTAACTGCAGAAAATAATTTTGTAACCTAAGCAAAATCATTATTTGCTTGTCTTATTTCTTGCAAAGAAAGAAAGAAAGAATAAGTGCTTACCAGTTATACATGAAACTTCTGATTTTAATTTGCATTCCTAAGCGGTTAATTTCATTGGATTCATAACCACTGGGATTGAGCTGAAGAGCAGTTTCATAATCATGGTACTAATTCAAAGCTAGATATGTCAGAATGTTTTTTTTTTTATTTACTTAAATTTTGTTGGTCAGGATATCAAAGTGAGTCTGCGGTGGTGGTGCTGCGGTAGCGTTGTCGCCTCACAGTAAGACACTGTCCAGTTCAATTCTCAGCTAGAGCGTCTTCTGCGTGGAGACATGCGTGAATGGGTGTACCTTCGTTGAAGGTTGTGCGTCAGGCCTGGCAAGCGATGCGTAAAATCAACTGCCAATCATTAGCGGACCAGAGTTCCGCTGTGGCGACCCCTAACTGGGAAAAGCCAAAAGACACAAACAAACAAGGATATCAAAGTGAGTGTGGTCCATTTTTAACAAATTCACTATGAGAAAGATTCTACTGTCACAAGGAAAAAAATCCAAACCCTTCGTATAAACAACAAAATATTGTGGGTTGCAGTAAACAAAGTACATATAGATTTTGTGAATTCATATTAGAGAAGGTTTAATCTTAATATCTCAGAGGGTTTAATGCCGCTATCAGAGAGGGATTACATTTTAAAATAAAATGAACAAAGGCAGACACAGCAACAACACAAACTGGATAAGAACGCACCCAGAGGTAATGAATCCAATAGAAGTTTTAATAAACTCCAAACAGCACAAAAGGTAATGTAAAGCACTTTTCGTCTGGTCGATTCACCAGCCTTCCTCAGACAAATTCATACAAAACAAGCACCAAGTTTAAATTAAAAACGTTTCCCTCCAAAACTACATCAGCCTTCCAAACACATTGTTCAATTAACATCGATTAAAACATTAAAGTTATATAACAATACAATACCCTAAACCTTGTACTTAATACATACACATGTAAAAAAGTTTTTTATAAAAGTGTTTTGTATTAGTTTAATATTTATATTTATAAGGGTTATGAGTAGTACCCACTTTTCATGTCTTAGTTTTCTAGGTTAAGTTTTATGACAAGTAAGGTTTTTTATAAAATGTTGTTTTTAAAAAAACTGTTCAACTTTAAGTACAAGGTTTAGGGTATTGTATTGTTATATAACTTTAATGTTTTAATCGATGTTAATTGAACAATGTGTTTGATAGGCTGATATAGTTTTGGAGGAAAAGTTTTTAATTTAAACTTGGTGCTTGTTTTGTATGAGTTTGTCCGAGGAATTCTGGTGAATGGACCAGAAGAAAAGCACTTTACATTACCTTTTGTGCTGTTTGGAGTTTATTAAAACTTTTATTGGATTCATTACCTCTGGGTGTTTTCTTATCCAGGCAGAGATTACATTTTAGTCAATATAATCACAGACTAAGACTGAAAGGAAGAAGAACATTGGAAAGAGAGAAAGGGATTGTAAGGGGAAGAGGTATAAATCAAGACAAGTCTGGAGTAGGGTTGCAAACACTTTCAAAAGAAAATCCAGGATAACAGATATCTGAGTGGTGAAGGCACAGGGAACATTTTATGAAGTGGGGCTTCAGGTGTATCACCCCAGGAAAATTTTGTAATTTTGTGCATTTTAGAGCAGTTTTATGACAGTTTTCTAGCTTAGAAAACTGTCAGATAACTGCTGTAAAATATGTATTGCTATCAAATTATTTATGCTTTTTTGCTTATTGGATTGGATATCAGGTATTCTAGAAACAACAAACAATAATTCTACAGTAAAATCTACCATGGCCAATGAACAGATCCAGGAAAGAGTGGCCTAATAGCAACCTGAGACAGATAATTAACTAATACTTTAATTTCGAGTAGTCTAATATTATAGTGGTATCTATAATTCAAACAACAGTATAAGCAGCAAACATCAAAAACATTTCTGCATGTTGCACCAGGTGACTAGTGGGACTGGTTTGCTACAGTGAAGAGTGAAAAAATAGAAACATCCATCAATACAAAAACAGCTAACAGCAACAATACATGTAGGGAACCACAAACAGAACTACAGGTGAAAAAATAGAAACATCCATCAATACAAAAACAGCTAACAGCAACAATACATGCAGGGAACCACAAACAGAACTACAAGTGAAAAAATAGAAACATCCATCAATACAAAAACAGCTAACAGCAACAATACATGCAGGGAACCACAAACAGAACTACAAGTGAAAAAATAGTAATGGCAGTAAATATGAAACAGCAAAAGCGATACCATCTTCTCACTCTGAGAAATCAAACCACTTGTTCAGGTATGTCAAAACCTTTTCAAAAGTAGCACAAACATTTTCTGTGATTCACAGCTGGAATGGCTGCATATCTTCATTTTTAAGAACATCATGTGTTTTGGACCCAAAAAACTCATCTGCTATGTGTGATTCAATTTTTTTCTCAAGTCCTGCATTACCGGATACAGCTCAATGAACATAAATTCTCACAGCTCCACTTTCTGAACAGATTGAAAAACACTGCAGATATTTTGCACAAAGCATAAGTAAGCTTTCTTGGTGTTAGTCTTCACTGATTCGTGATCATGTGTGTCTTTTTCTATGCCCAGATTTGCTCAAACTCTCTTAGGGCATTCACTGTCTAGAGAAATGAAATCTAAAATGATCGGCAGCCAAGATTGTAATAACCTATTGACATTGGGACCCGGAGACAGCCATTTGGTTGGTACGTGTCTCAACAGTTCATGGTACTACAAGTCCACAAGTTCAAAAAATGTTTGCAAGTCCATTCTGCGGTTCGTTGATACACTGAAGTGACTGCAAACAGATGTCACCATTGTTTCAACATGACAGTCCAGTTCATCAATTACCTGTTTAGCAGGTTGTGAATCACATGTGCTGCAGTTAGTTTGGATGAGCTTGTTTCTTTTCTGCCACTCTGGGAAAACTGACTGCTTGTGTCCATAACTGACACTGGTATTATCAGCTGAATATGAACATACAGTAGATATAAAAAGTTTACACACCCCTGTTAAAATGCTAGGATTTTGTGATATAAAAAAATGAGACCACAATAAATCATTTCAAAATTTTTCCCACCTTTAATGTGACCTATAAACTGTACAATTCAAATGAAAAACAAATCTGTTAGGGGGAATAAATATAAAAAATAAAAAACGTACAATAAGCTGATTGCATAGGTGTGCATGCCCATAAACTAATACTTTGTTGAAACACCTTTTGATTTAATTACATCATTCAGTCTTCTTGGGTACACATCTGCCATCAATTAAATAGAATCTGATTAACCTCAAATAAAATTCAGCTGTCCTAGTAGGATTTTCCTGACATTTACTCAGTTGTCTGCTGCAGCAAAAGCCACGGTTCGCAGAGAGCTTATAAAGCATCAAAGGGATTTCAGTGTTGAAAGGTATCAGTCAGGAGAAGGATACAAAAAATTTCTGCAGCATTGGATATACCATGGAACACAGTGAAGACAGTCAGCAGAAAATGGAGAAAATATGGGACAACAGTGACGTTGCAAAGAACTGGGCATCCCTCCAAAAGTGATGAAAAGACAAGATGAAAACTGGTCAGGGAGGCTGCCAAGAGACCTACAGCAACACTGTAGGAGCAGCAGGAATTTCTAGCAAGTACTGGTTGTGTACTACATGTGACAACAATCTCCCGTATTTTCCATATGTCTGGGTTATGGGGTAGGGTTGCAAGATTGAAGCCTTTTCTTACACAGAAAAACATCCAGGCCTGGCTAAAATTTGCAGAACAATACATCAAGCCTTCCAAAAGCATGCGGGAAATTGCGTTATGGTGTGATGAGACCAAGGTTGAAATTTTTGGCCACAATTCCAAAAGGTATGTTTGGTGCAAAAACAATACTTTGCATCATCAAAAGAACACCATTCCCATAGTGAAGCATGGTGGTGGTAGTATTGTGCTTTGAGGTTGCTTTTCTTCAGATGGAACTGGGGCTTTAGTCAAGGTGGCGGGAATTATGAACAGTTCCAGATACCAGTCACTTTTGTCCCAAAACCTTCAGGTGTCTGCTAGAAAGCTGAAGATGAAGAGGAATTTCACCTTTCAACATGACAATGACCCCCAAGCATACATCCAAATCAAACAAGAAATGGCTTCACCAGAAGAAAATTAAAGTTTTGGAATGTCCCAGCCAGAGCACAGACTTAAATCCAATAGAAAATCTGTGGAGTGACCTGAAGAGGGCTGTGCACAACAGATGCCCATGCAATCTGATAGATTTGGAGTGCTTTTGCAAGCAAGAGTGGGCAAATATTGCCAAGTCAAGATGTGCCATGCTGATAGACTCCTACCCAAGAAGACTGAATGCAGTAATTAAATCAAAATGTGCTTCAACAATGTATTAGTTTAAAGGCGTGCACACTTATACAACCAGCTTATTGTATGCTTTTTTATTTTTTATATTTTTCCCTAACAGATTTGTTTGTTTTGTAATTGAATTGTACAGGTTATAGGTCACATTGAAGGTGGGAAAAGTTTTGAAATGATTTATTGTGGTCTCATTTTTTTATATCACAAAAACCTGGCATTTTAACAGGGGTGTGTAAACTTTTTATATCCACTGTATGTGCATGATGTCAAGACCTTTGTCAGCTAGGACCTGAAATATCATGGTCACTACAGAAGAAGGTCTGTTGTTGAGCTCAACAAAGTCAGGAAGTTTTTTGTTAAAGCCAGTTTCTGCACTAAAATACTGGACACATATGGGAAACATCTTGTAATTCTTCAAATGTGATGCATCAGTCTGCAGCACTGTAAGAAATGTGATGGCACATGGCGTGAGAGATCCTCACCACCTCTGCTGCTGTTGCCTGTTTATCAACTCCAGTTAATGGTGCTGGTCTCTTGAAAAAACTGCCAAATGCAGCCAATTTCACAGAATTGTATGCTTTTATGTGAGTCTGTGAACAGCTGTGAGTTAGCAAGTCACTTTTTAAACCATACACCACTGATATGCTCTTTTTACAAACCGTGCAGTGGGCAGCAAACATTTTGTCCTGGACTGCTTCACACCATCCAAAATCAGTTTACTATTCATGACAAAACTATGACATTCTCTTTTTACCTTTCTCAGCCTTTACCTTCTTGGTTGGAGTGACCGCACAATCCTGATCTGAATCACTGTCCATGCTTGCAATACCTTTGCTTGCGTCCAATAAGAATATACCACACAATGAAATACACTCACTACCATGAAAATAAATGAATAAGACTAAAACAATAAACAGCAGAAATGGAAACAGAAGGTTTAAAGTTGTTATTTGACAAAAACAAAAAAAATCTAACTTTTGAGTACAACCAATCAAAAATGAATTACCAGTATTTACAGTATATTTTGAATGGGTATCATAGGTCTCAACCTCTTAAGAGGCCAATGGGGTATATAGACCCTAGCAATGTGAGCTAAATAGTCAAAATGTGGAATACCCTATTTCCACACTGCACAAAAATGTACCATTTCTGTGTGGCATGGCTGAAATGGTCTTTCTGCAGATTTGAGCACTTCACAGGTTTTGCATTAATTTGCACTCCCTAAATAAGCACAAACCTCTCTACCTGGACATCACTGAGACTGCAGTAAAATTACTGACTGCCCTGTAATTCATTACATAAGTTACTAAAACATATTTTTATCAACCTATGTTTGCCACACAATAAGTATGACACTCTATTCATATTAGAGAAACTCCATCTAACTCAAAATTAAAGCCATAGTCCACAACAGCCTTGCATAAACTTAATTTACTGAGCATTAATCAGTATAAAATCACTTCTATTCTACAATAAGCAGTCAGTTCACACACATAGTTGGATTACCCAGTCTGTCTGACTTTTTTGTTAATCAAATGTCAATAAATAAAATTAATTATAACTGTAGAAACCATTCATACATTGCAATCTCTAACAGAGAAATACTTCTACTTAGCAGAAAATGACTAAATGACATTAATCAACTATTTAAATAAAAAAAAAAACATGTTCCAGATTTTCCAACCCCTCCATGTCCTTTTCTTTATCAACTAAACCCGTAAAGTGTTCAGTTACACAAATGACTGGTCTGGAGACAACCTACCCAGTCAGACTTTCCCAACAATCATATGCCAATAAATAAGTAAAATAATAAATAAATATGTAAATACTAAATTACTTTACTAAGTCAATAACAAATGAGCCCTCCTCCTATCTTGGCAGTAGGAGCCATAAAATGTACTGCTGCCTAATTAAGTAAAGAAAGCAGCTCTAGCTATCATACATCATAGGATAATAGGATCATGGGAGATTACTAGGCTAATGGCCCTGAGACTCTTACAAGCCTAGCTAAGAATTTATCCCCAAAAATGAAATCTCAGTCAACACCTGTCACCTGGGGGACACAGGGGGAACCTTTGTGACAAATTTGTGGTTTCCCATCCACCCATCAAGTTTGCTCTTGAAGAGGGTCAGTGAGGTACTCATTTGACAAGTATGGGAAGTCTATTCCAGAGACAGGGCAGCCTCTGGAAGACAAACCTGTCTCTCCAGCAGGTTTTGTTGATATCACATATTAGATTTAGGCCTTTTGAGTGTGTAATGTTCTAGGAGTTAGACTTACAGATATGGAGAATCTCTAGTAGGGCAGGGTCCAATATTGCCTTGTAGGCAACACACAGATCATCTCTGAGCAATCTGTATAATACTGAGTAGAGTGATAGTGATTTGAGCTTGTCTGCAAAGGACAAGTGTTGGAGGCCATGGTTTCTCTTTGTGAGGTATTTCTGTGGCCTTTCTAGTTGGTGCAGGTGTTTGGAGAGATATATATCAAATGGAAGTTATACTCAAATGTTGGCCTAATGAGGGAGGAGTAGAAAGTGGTAATAACCTCCCTTTTTCTGGATGCATTCCCTTTACTTATAAGCTGAACCAAGTAAAAGGCTTTTCTGACCACTGCCACTACATGATGGTTGAATGTGAAACTATTATCAACCTGAATACCCAGGTCTCTCACCACAGGTTGTTGTGCTTAGAGGATTGCCTTTGATGTGGTAATCAGTAAGGGCCATGTTTTTGCCAAATGGTATGATAATACATTTTTTTTGCATTTAACTTAAGGCCATGACTTTAGTAACAGTCATTTGCTGCTGTGAGACCCTCTTGCAGTATGTTAACATAATTTGGGGAGCCAATGACAGCACCCAACCTACAGTCATCCACAAACTTGGTCAACCACAGGGCTTTTGTCTTTGCCTGGACCTCTGAGACGCAGATGCCAAACTGCTGGGGAATACCACTAGAGACAAGTCTGCTGTCGGAGGTGGCGGCACCTATTATGACCTTGTGGGTCTTATGGGTGAGTCAGTTGGCCACTCATTGGATGAGATAGGGATTTACACTAAGTTATGCTAGCTTTTCAATAATGCCTGAGTGGGGGATTGTGTCAAAGGCCTTGGCCAAGTCAAAGCAAGCTGTATGTACTGACTTTCCCTCATCCAGGGCCTTGGTGACAGTCTCAAAGAAGTCAACCAAGTTCAGCAGACAAGATCTGCCCTTGATGAATCCAAACTGGGTGGGGTCAAGTGCTTGGAGATTACCTATGTTCTTGTTTATGAGATCCATGATAATACGCTCCAGATCAGTCTTGTCAAGCTAATAGGGAGATAGATTCCATGGTCAGTAGTGGCACCACCTTTTTGCAAGTGGATGACAATGGCAGTTCTCCACTCTGCTGGAATGAAGCCTGTATTTAGGCTTTGGTTAAATAGGGTGCTAAATGGTGAAGCTAGTTCTTGCTGGGGATGGTGCAGAATACAGCCTGGAATACTATCAGGTCCCATGGAAGCTGTGTTCTTTGCCTTGGCTAGGGCCTTTAACATATGATCTACAGAGATGTGAGGTATGAGACAAGGGACGTCGAATGGGCCTTATTGGGGGGTGAAGTTTGCTCTGAACCTATTTGCTAGCAGGTTGGCTAAATCAACAGGATCAGTGTAAGTGGTACCGTTGAGTATTAATTTGGAACAAACCTGGGCTTTGCCATAGAGGTTCCTAATGTAACTGAAGAAGACTTTGTGGTTTCCCTTTGTTTCAGAGGCTAGTTTCAATTCATAATTGGCTTTGAAGGTTTTCACTAGTGATCTAATTTGCTTGTTGAAGCTGAGGAGGGAGTTTTTTCCAATTTGGAATTTCTTCCATTTTTACCCTTGGATAACAGATTCTTCCTTTTGTTGTAAAGCCTTTTGAGAGAGGATGCCCACCAGGCAGGTTTGTGTTTCCTTGAGGAGCAGGTTTTATTTCTGTTGGGTATGGCTGAGTCCATGCAGTTGTACAGGTGCTTGTATACTGCATTGGCGTGTTGTTCAGCATAGTTGTCTGCATCCTTGGGGGGGGGGGGGTGAAGCTACTGATTCCCTCCCTTAGGAGGTTGTAGTCAGCTTTTGAGAAGTTTTTTAGCCTGGTTATGGCTTGGGGGGGGGGGGGGGTTGGATGGGATAGAAACTTTGAATGATACCGACCAATGATCTGATGTTACCAGAAAAGAACACACTATGGGAGTGGTGCAGTGGTCAGCCATGTTGGTGAGAAACAAGTCCAGAATGTTATCTCACCTTGTGGGGGATGAGGCGAGCTGGTCTAGTGCATTAGAACTGATGAAGTGAAGCAATCATTGGGTGAGTGCAGTAGTGCAGGAATAGTTCACCCAGTCTATGATGGGGTAGCTGAAGTCACCAAGGATCAGTGTGTTAGCGGGTACCTTGATGGCATCATGTAGGTCCAGGTAGGAGGAGTGGATGTCCTGAGTCATGGAGGGGGGCTATAGCTAGCTATAACTTGGATGGGTGCCTTGCCAACTGTCAGTTGCACCTGGAGTAATTCCAGTGCATCATGCTGGCAGACTAGTATGGAGGTGTGCCTGTCCTTACTGAAGATAGAGACTCCACCACCCTTAGTCCTCCCGACTTCATTTTGAGGTCGGAATGTGTGGAGTGAGGTATAGCCTGGTAAGGCAGGAGTACTCTCCAAAGCCCTGAGCCAAGTTTCTGTGACCACACAGACATCAGCATCTTCCAGTATGAGGAGTGCCTCCAGTGAGTGCATTTTCAGGTTAAGGCTCCTAATGTTAACCTGCATGACCTTCAATTTGCTTTTTGACAGCTCTTTTATGTTGGAAGATTTGTCTTTGGGACTTAGCATAAAAAAGGCATAATGGGGGAGGCAAGAGCCTTGGCCAGGATCCAGATTGCCATGGGTGACAGGTAGAGGTCATCCCTGTGAAAGTGTCGAGGCCTGTCAACCATGTCTTCCCAGGTAGAAAGATACTGGATCCCCTTGGAAAGACACCAGAAATTAAGACAATTGTTGAAGTCAATTATTTTTTGTTGGTATTCTTGGTGAAGGTAGGATGCTGCTTAGGGCTATGGTCATACCTGCCTGAGACACATACTCTGAGAGCTCAATCATGTCTCTCTTCATATAGTCCAAGGAGATAAGTTTCAGGTCATTCACACCAGCATAGACAATGACAGAGTCATACTTGTACCTGTTGTGGAGAGACTTAAGTGCATGCATGATGTAGTGGATTCTGGTACCTGACAGACAACTGACTGTGAACTTCTCCTTGTCGAGCTTGGCGAGAGGGACTTCAGTGTGTCTCACAATTGCATCATCAATGACTAGTATATTTGGTTTATTGTTATGCCTTATGGTGTGTGTTTGTGAGACACTGGTGCCTTGTCTGCTGTGATGTCTGTGTTGTTGTGTGTGGAATGTTTGTGAGTGTGTTTTGGAGGTCGCTGCTGTTTAGGTATGTTTTTATTGAGGACCTCTGCATAGGTGTGTGTGTGTTGTGCTTGGCTATGTGATGTGGGAAGTATGGTGTTTGTGCTGGCAATCTCCTCTTTGTCAGGAGTACTGACTGTAGCATGAGAAAGCATTGATTTCAGGTTACTGATGTAGATGCATTTCTCACAAGTAGAAGAATTATGTACTAGGAGAAGAGGGCCATCAGTGAATATGAGGCAGTTGTTACACTGTCTCAGTAGGCTCGTGTCAACCAGGCTGGCAGGAGAAACTGGTGGGAATTGTCCAGCCATAGTGTTCTGTATACTTGGTGGACTTACGGATAGAGGGTTTTGATAAGGTTTTGTCCACAAGAGTGTAGACCACAAAAGCCTTCTAAAATGTAAAATATCTGGCCTGAAGCACAAGTGCTAAAACCAAAACTAAGGTGCTTAGAATAGCAGATAAATTTAATCAGGCTACTAACAAGCAGTAATAAGTGCAGCAGAATAAGAGTACTTAGACACTTAAGAGCAAGCAGCAAAGCAAAATAAGGTAATAAGGTAAGAAGAACACGGTTACAGTAAAAGCAGCTGAATAAAGTGTATTTTTTTAATAGAAAGGGAGGAAATAGAAGATAATTCAAGATTAAGAAACTAAGGGGGTTGGACTTCCCCAATATTCTGTCTTTACACAGTAGACGGAGCTGATGAGATGGGACAGGTAGGAGTGTGTGAAATCAAAGAAAAGGGGGTATCTATTCCTTCCAAATGATGCCACTTTACTCAGCTGAGTGACCAAATGAGATGGGGCTGGGAGGAGTGTCCAAAGACAAATTTACAGCAGAGGTGGGCAGATCCAAAGCCACCAAGTTTAACAATGCAACAACTCCTTTGAGGAAGGGTGGGGACAACAAACTGCAGAGAGAAAGAGAGCACCAGTATTCAATGAAACAAATAAATAAATGCAGTACAGTTTTAACTATCACTGAAACAGAACAAGTGTAAAAAGTATAGTTATATCAGCTTTGTGTGTCCAGATGGTTGCAGAATAACAGGCAACTAAACAGCCCTGCTACTGAGCACAACGACACAGAAATGTAACTATACCAGTAGTATAAAACAAAAGATAGAGCCCCAGGCAATTAGATAAACAAATAACTTCACAGAATGTAAAACAACCCCCACTAGTGCTGAACTAGCCCTCAGAAACAACTACAAAGAGAGCGAGAGAGAGAGAGAGAGCACCAATATTCAGTCAATATAATTGCTGTAATTGCTGTATGTGAGCCAATCAAAAAACACAAAGCGGAACCACCACTGTTCAATGCGGAATAGTGGAAAGGAGACTCTTCGCTATGTAAATGCTGAGCATTCTGCACAGTCTGGAGCACCTGACTGGTAAGATGGGCTGTGCAGCAAGTCAGCTATGCCTGGTACCAATAATAACATTTAAAATCCAGACGATTCTCTTCCAAACCTCAAATCCAGGACTTTTAGGACACAGGAAACAAGACTGAAAAACTGAACTGTCCTGGAAAATCCAGGATGGTTGGCAACCCTAGACTGGATGGGTAGGTTATTGAAAGTTAGAAGGGCAAATACAAGTAAAATGATAACTCATTTGGCTAAAACAATCTGATAAGAGGTGAAGGCATGTGATAAAGTTAATTTTCTTAAAATGAAAAACCATATCAATGAATTCCTAGCTAATTTTTTATTTTTATTTCTTTACCCAACTTGTAGTATCTTCTGGAATATCATTCTTCATAACAGATATGTAACAGCTGTTTCCAAAGATGTTTTTAGTTCACGTGCTGGTAATATGCAAGATGAGATGAAGGCCTTTGTTGGGGTATGTCATTGTAATAAGCAGATAGTGACAAGCTGGTTTACATAATCAGGAATCTAAAATTATAAATTTATGCATGAGGGTTTTAATTTACTGGCAGGTTTAGATTAAGAAAGTGAGGTGAGGCATAGCCAAAATACATAAAGACAAATATACCTTTGTTTGGTAGATATGACCTATGAGTTGATTAGAATTATTTGCAGCATTTGTTATCCAGAAATCAAACTGAAGTGATTTATCAAGGACACATGTCAATCATTTAGCTGAATCATGCAATGTCATAAGCTCCCTAGTTTTGGATATGATTTTCAGTCTGAAACATTGAGTGATTCTGAATTTCTTTTGGCAGCATAGCATAATTTTTGTCTTAGACATGCAGCCAGACTCAAACACTCATGATTCTGCACATGTGAACAAGTGTGAAGGTTGTAGTGAACTGCAGCAGCTGAGGCAGTGTCACATCACACAAGAAGGTGGGACCTCCTGCATATCCTCAGCAGGTACAACCTATCATAGTCACTCAAGAAAACCTGTGAACAAGAAACAAGCAAGAATAGATGCACAAATGGTTCTTTTGTCTTCTGCAAAACTCAGATAAGTAGTGACTTCCCATTTAACTGCACAGTGACCATACCTTGCAAGCAGGTAGTAATCGAGAATGCTGAATTGTTCCATGCTATTTACGCTTTTGCACACTGAAGGCATATCTCACAGTGCTATAAGCTTCATAAACATCTAAGAACAGACCTGCACTCAGTTTGCTCTTATTTTCTACCTCCATGAGAAGCTCAGAGGCAACAAACAGAGCTGTGTTCGCAACATGCAATTTACAGAAACCATGCTGGCAGTTGTTGAAAAAGCTGCTTGTAAGAAAGCTAGAAACCTAGAAGAGTGGCGCAGAAACTGGGTGCAAGGAGAATCCTGTCCTCTGTATACAAAAACAGCTTTGGCACCTTCCCTTCTCTGTTTATGCCAGCTAAGCCTTGTCTTTCCTCAGTGCAGTGGTAAAGAGCTCTGAAGACAGACGTTACATACCAGGAATAAGTGACAGTCAGAATGGGGTGACACCCAATTGCAGAGTGCATATTGTCAGTCAGTCTCACACAGCACATGCATATATGTTGTCAATTTGGAGGAAGGATAACTCACCTGGACCGTATCTACTGGACGTGAGAGGAAAGTGGAGTACCCAATAAAATCTCACATGAGCACAGTGAGAAAGTGTGGACTTCACACTGAAGGCACCATCAGCTGAGAATCAAACTACAGACAACTACAGAACCAAGAGCTGTGAGGTAGCAGTGTTAATGGCTACACTAATTCGCTTGGCTGTAAAGGCTATTTGAGATTGTAGAGAAGAGGATTAGATGGAAATCTGACATTATAGGATCACAGGAAAAGTTGCTTTAAAATATAACTATCACCACTGTAAATGTGGATCTTAAAAAATGTCAGTTGATTATATAATAAAGCATAGTGTTCCACTAAAAAAATGTCAGTTAATTATATAATAATGTATAGTATTGGACAGCGCAGTGGTGCAGTGGTAGCATTGTCACCTCACAGAAAGAGGTTCTCCGGTTCAATTCTCGGCTGGGGTGCCTTCTGTGTGAAGTCTGCATGTCCTCCCTGCATTCGTGTGGGATTCCTCTGGGTGCTCTGGTTTCATCCCACAATTCAAAGACATGCATCTGGAGCATTTCTCCCTGGTTCTCCGCTGAAAATTGGCTTTGTTCCAAGTCAGACTTTCCCAGTAAAGAAATGCTAAATAAATAGTGATCCACTGATTCTACCAGTGAAAGCAATAAGTATGAAACATACATCTGGTGCTTATGTTGCACAGCTACTCATGCAGCACAAAGCATTTTAACTAGATTATCACACATAAAGCTGAGTAGTGCAACTAATATATATGCTTCAGCAATCAATCTACAAAGTGCTAACAAAGAACTGCTAATACATAAGCACTAAAAATTAAATTTCCATAACTACAAACATGGTATTATAGTTAATCTTTAACTTGTTACTAGACCCTATAGTCATAAACATCGTACTTTGTCCATTAGTGAGATTACTTGTCTATAGTGCTGACAGGTGGATGCTTCATAAACATGACTCACCCTACAGTCACGACTCTGGACAAGCAACAACACATGCAATTCATTTCATTGAGTGAATATGATTTTTTTTTTAGTACAGAGGTCAAGCTTACTAGCCTAACCTTGTTGTGAGTTTAGGTAGAAGAACTCATTTCTATGGCTCTGTTATACATTGTTAAATGCATTTCTATGCCTCTGTTATACATTGTTAAATGCACTTCTATGGCACTGTTATACATTGTTACATGCATTTCTAAGGCACTGTTATACATTGTTGCATGCATTTCTATGACACTGTTATACATTGTTGCATGCATTTCTATGGCTCTGTTATACATTGTTACATGCATTTCTATGGCACTGTTATACATTGTTACATGCATTTCTATGGCTCGGTTATACATTGTTACATGCCTAATACTCAGAGCAGGAAGGATGAGAGATGCTGAAATGTGGATGGGACATGAAGTCACACCGTATGTTGAACCTTAAAACATAAACATCCTGAATTCCAGCTATATCACACAGATCATAGTTCAGGTAGAATTACCACTTTCCCCTGATGACTATGCATAGGATCAGGAAATGCTGCTGTTAGTGCTGAAAATGCTATGATCTAAAAGTCTATTTATAGTTTATGTTTACAAGTGTAATAGCAAGTAATGTTGTTATTGCCAAGAGCCACAGAAATAAGGTACTATGCATAAATGTCAATTACCCATAATTTAGAAAAATATCCAGATTTTTGCCTCTTTGTTCATGAAATATTGGTTTTGTGGCAAATCATTAAGGACTGTAGTCACTAAATAATGACAGGCATTTCAGCTTTGGACTTTGCATCCATCAGAAAAATGCATGCTAATGCAAACATTTGCATTCAAGGAACTTTCTAAGTTCACACAAGCAATCTTTAAAATCTGCCCCCATTTTTGGTCCTTTGACCCCTCCCCCCCCCCATTACTTTTGGCTTTGTCCCTGATCCTTGTGCTAAGAGGTTGACTTCAGTTAAAACTTACCAACTCATTTGGATGATTATAACCATTAAGATGTCATGCTAGAAGCAGCAGAGTGCATGGTTTGGTTTACATGCAGTATTATAAACCTGCAGTTGGAGGAGCAGAGTAAGTTACACCACATCGCTGCTGACAGCAGGACATGACTGCCATCATAGCAGAGAGTGATTTGTAAGAATTTCAGGCTTCTTTGTGCTGACAATGGTGAATGAGGTCATTTGAACATTATTATAATGAAAGGATAAACTGATGGAGTTACTTTGGTGGGGAAAGGTTGTTGAAGTCGTGTTGGTGCAAGCCAACTATCACTAGAGCATTATGCTTTTCCATACTACAAGCACTATTGCAATGTTCTTTGCACCCATGTATTGTTCTGTAATATTGCAGAGAGTGCCATTTTGTGACATGGCAATGTCATTGCTCAACTACGTTATGCTGAGCAACTCATCACCATTTCTTAGTCTTCAGGTTTGGAAAGCTGTAGCTTGAACAGTACATCCATGTTTGCATCCCCATGAATCCCTGTGCCTAATCTACAGTATAATGCCCAGTGCACAGGGTTGTGAATCATGTTCTATGCTATACACCCCCATTTGCATATTAACTGCATACCTGGACTCCTTCATGTATACAGCTGTGTCTATAAAAGCTCAATTGCCCATGAGACCTTTCATGAATCATGCTTTGAACCATGAACCAACCAACCACAGTTACTGGCCATTTAATGAATAACACCTATAGATAATAAAGGAGTCTGGAACATAGCCTTGAGTCCTACCCTGAACACATTTGTAGATGTTCATGATGCTGAAACTAGAGAATATTAAAATAATTATGCTGAAACAAGAGAATATTTAAATAATAAACTAACACATAAGCAATTTCAGAAAGGAAGAAGGGAAAATTTTAGTTGAATTAAAGTATAACAGCAATATAAGGTACACAAATGCCAATAAAGGCAATTACATTATTGCTATGGACACACAGAACTGAATCAAAAAGATGAACAAAACATCGTTTGATTTTTTTATTTATTTTGCTTTTGTTTACTGGTTTTATTCAAGTTTAGAAAAGCCCCAACATAGTACAAACATTTTTGAACACACATTCAGTAATATACATGAACAGACAAATAATAAACATTAACAGTTACACATACATTTGCTAATTAAATTACACTTAAATGAAACAAAGGAGAATATTATAGTATAAAATACTTATGCATTTAGTACACATTGAACATTGAGCATTTGAAGAGATGTATTAGTGTGTTTGTCAAATAGAAAACAGATCTTATAGTAAGTGATTAGAAATTCACAGAAATGAAAGTGTGGGAAGAACTTATGCAAAGTGTTAGGAGCACATGATCAGCTGATCTTGATCTCTCTTTAATGCAAAACTGGTTTTAAAAGCCTGTATTGCATTTGCAGTCAAACGTGAGTGCTGTACTACTTACTACTTGTGTGGACTAAACTGTAGCAACAGTTTCCTACTTTGCAGCAAGTCGTTGCTACAGTTTAAAATTTAAGAAAAACATGTTCTTCTTTTTTTTAACTAAAACCTGAGTGCATGCAAGTTAACCTTAACAATTTACATTTGTTGTAAGTTTGGTTTGCTAGTTACAAAAAAGAAAGAAAACTTTTGTAAAACTAAACATGATCACAGTAGCATTCCATGCAGACAGGGTATAAACTGTAACTACAGTTTAAAAGAAAAAAATATAAAATATGTTGAAGGAGGGTTAGGGGCTGGACACAGAAATGGTATCTGAATGGCTGATGCAGGAGGAAGGGGGCATACATGTGTGTGCATCTAGCTGCCAGTAGAAGGAATGCCCATTTTTTATTTATTTATTTATTTATTTTTGTTTTTCTGTTTTTTGCTTGTGGGAGAGCAAATATTTAACAATGTAGTAATTGGCTACAGTGAAGTACTTGAAAGTGCTCTAGAATCAGAGAAATTATATCTATATATATCTATATTATATCTATTATATGTATCTATCTATCTATATATCTATATATATATGTGTGTGTGTGTGTGTGTGTGTGTGTGTGTGTGTGTGTGTGTGTGTGTGTGTGTGTGTGTGCGGCTATCATGAGGCTTATATTAGAAGGTAAAACTATTCAGGTAATGCTGATTGTGGGGCATTATTCTGAATAAAAAAAAAAAAAAAAATGATATGGATGAAGCTGTAGATAACAGTGACAGTGGCACCTATCCTGTAGATGTACAGGGACAGACAGATGATGTTTTAGATGTATTTTAAACAAGTTTGCATTCTGAATAGATCTAAATGGTAGTGGGATGAGGTTCCACAGTTTAATCACATTATTTAAATATACCAAATTGCCTACAGTATTAAATGATTTGGCTACAGTGATTGGCGATTTTTCTCTAGGGTACAAAATTCTATTGGAGGAGTAGTGTTGTATTAAGTTGTGAATGGCTGGGCAATTGGCTTATAGAGAAGTCTGTGTACTGTAGTTAACTGGGAAGAGGTAGGTAATGTGATACTTCTAACCAGTTTAATTCTCTGTGGATAGCCAGTGCTGTGTTCTATTGCTATAGTTTACTGCAAATCTGGATATTTCATTACAACATTTCTCAAGTTTGGATAGTTGTGAAACCTGAAGGTTAGTGAAGATTGGGGCAGCAGAGATGACAGATAGCAGTAAAAAAGTAGAAAGCTATACATCTTCTGGCTTTGTTAGTGAGTTAGATTTTTACTGTGTATAATGTGCTTACTTTTTGATGAATTTATTTTTTTTAAAAAGTGTGATATATGGTAGTTGAATTTAAACTTATCATCTATGATGGCACCCAATAATTTTGTATGGTTTACTTGTTCTCACGCGGGGTGATGGTGGTGAAATAGTGCTGTTTTGGTAGAAATGCATTTTGGGATATAGAACAGTATTTCTGGGGGGTTATAAGTAGTTGTGAATTATTTAGTTATTGTTTTCTATGGTTTTCATGTTTGGAGACAGTTTGGCATTGGAGATTAGGGCATTTGCAAATTGAATTATGGTAGTATTTTTCCTAGTGTAGTTCTTTGTGAGACACCAATAGTTCCTGGCATAATGGATGAGAAATCACTTTTCCATTTCACTGATTGTGTTCTGTTTGACAAGTAGCTATGGAACCATCTGATTAAAGAGTTGGCCCCCTAATGATGAGATTTTATTATATATGACAGTACCAATAGCTTTTGATAAGTCTAGAGATGTGGAGAGACTCAGCCTCTGGCATTTCTGTCAGCGATGATAGTATTAAAGGACAACAACAGGATATTAAAGCAGATTGCTCAACCTGATGTCTCTTTTAGTCCCTATTCATTGATATAGCCTTAACAAATCGCCCATGCAGCTTTAAAAACTAATACACTCTACACTCAACTGGCAAACCAAGTTGAAAACCTCTAGATGGCTCTGAAATGATTATGTCACATCTGCCAGAGCTCTTGCTCTAGCTACTGAGACATTAAAGTGATGTAATCTCCACCTGATTTGCATGCTGTATAGAAGAGCTATGGACTCCACATTGTGATGTCAGAGCTGCCTTAAGAGCATCAGATGTCTGTCACAATTAACACTACATCAGATTACATGAAGAATGCATGCAAGTCTGTGAAATATTTTCATTTGTTAGCTATTTAACCAAACAGGATGGAAAAATAAGTGGGAGTTTGATGCTTGGCAAAGTGATTATTCCGCTATGGAACTTGGTTCTAAATTTGACAGGAGGAGTGCAACAAAAAGTCTCCCACTGTAAGGAAGGAAAGGCTGACAAGAAAACAATAAATTAGTCTGGTCACCTGCTGTGGAAGAACTAGATTTCAGCCTTCACAAAAGAAATCAAGTTAGCATTTCTAAGAAGAAAAAGCAATAAAATGCACTTTTCAATTCTGTTCTGTTTGTGTTTGAAGTAGTCATTGAAAAAGGATTATTTTAACAAAAAGTGAGTGACTATAAACAGCAGTGAAATGCCTGTAAAATCGGTGCACTGACAGGACTTTTAGGAAAATGTGGCAGATCTGATGCAATTTTTGGAGACAAGCAATGCATTCTGGGATAGAGAGGGAGCAGAAAACAAAGTCAGATAGAATTAAGATGCCAGACCCCATATGGTCATATTCAGAAGTTGTGTGTATAAAAATATAAAAAAAACTAAATAGTTCCAGAGTGGTGTTAAATGTAGGAAACACACACCACCATGATGAAATAAACATGTTTTTTTGAGTCTCTGGGTGTAGTTGTCCTTTAAAGGGCACAATTGTGAAGTACAGTTCCTGTATTCATTCATTACTAGCATTTCTGAATGCTATTACAGAAAGGGAGTTCATGCATCAGAGTTTTGTGTGAGTCTAAAACAAGCAAGCCATCACAGATCTAGCAATAAACGCTAAAGTTGAAAAAAAGCAAGAAAAGTTTTTTTTTTTTTTAGTTTGCTATTCTCATGAAGTGCTGGGGCAAGAGGGTGTATCTGGTTTGGAAAGCAAGAGTAAGAAAGTGGATTTTTATTGCTCTTCATGTATTTCAATGGAGAAGACTTTTTCTTACTGCTCTTCCAAGGAAGAGCTGGGGCCGGATGGAGAAGGACTGTACCTGGCATCTGACTAATTCCTCAGAGTATCATTACATTGGAGTACACTTTTTTTTCTCTTCCATTGAAGAGTTTCAGGCACTACAAAAGCTCCTCCTCTCAAACAGACAGTAATGTAATTAGCCAATCAGGCAACTGATCAAGCTCTTGATGTCCCTGGGCATCAGATAACACCCTTCAATGTTTTTTCTTCCATCCAGTTACCACAGATAACAAAGGATACCTCAAAAAAATTAAAGCCTACTGCAACTACCCCTGACAATCTGCTTGGTGAATATCGTAAAATAACAGCTGAGATTCATGCATATCCAGTCTCATTTCTGATAAATTAGTCCATATCTGAAAATAAAGTCTCCTCATTATGGCAAAATAATTCATCATTCTACGTTTCAAGGGTAGAATCAACATAGACATTTCAAACTACAGGCGAATAAAAATAAAAAATAAAAATATAGAAACATATTCATATGTAGCCTCTCAACTTTCTAACACATAACAGCTCCCATCCTCATCACAGCACAACTAATGACTTGCTGAATTTTATTAAAGGACAACAGCACCCACGGACTCAAAAACATGTTCATTTCATCATGGTTTGGTGTTTCCTACATTTTAACACCACTCTGGGACTATTTAGAGTTTTTATATATATTTTATACGCAATTTGTGACTCTGACCACATGGGGTCTGGCATCTTGAAATAATTCTGACTGTTTAGTCTGCCTCTAAGTATCCCAGAATGCATTGTTTGTCTCCAAAAAAATGCATCAGATTATCAGTGCACTGGTTTTACAGGCATTCACTGCTGTATTATAGTCTTGTATCCTTTTTCAATGACTACTTCAAACACAAGCAGTGCAAATGCTACAGAACAGAATTGAAAAGTGCATTTTATTGCTCTTTCTTCTTAGAATGCTAACTTGATATCTTTTGTGAAGGCTGAAATCTAGTTTTCACACCTACCTTCCCTAGCTGTCAATTATCTGCATGTGATTGACAGCTCACAGCAGGTGACCACTAAAATGTACTGTTTTCTTGTCAGCCTTTCCTTCCTTACAGTGGGAGACTTTCTCCTCCTGTCAAATGTAAAACTCCATAGCAAGGGTATAAAACTGCTTTTTTTGCAGCATCAAACTCCCACTTATTTTTCCTTCCAGTTTGGAGAAATGGCTAACAAATGATGCACTATAAACACAAAATATTTCACAGACTTGCATGACAGCACCCACATGTTTTTTTTAAGTGGTAATTTAAAAAAATTACGGCATTGCATACTTCATGTAATCTGATGTAGTGTTGTTGATTAATTGTGACATACATCTGTTTCTTATGTAAAACATGCAATTAATGTTTACGCATGGTCATTACAAATTTATGCTCATAGAGTGGACTGGGCAAGGCAGCTCTGACATCTCAATGTGGGAGGTCCACTGGCTCTTCTATACAGCATGCAAATCAGGTGGGGATTACATCACTTTGGGGGAGGAAACGTCTCAGTAGCTAGAGCAAGAGCTCTGGCAGATGTGACATCATCATTTCAGAGAGAGCTAGAGGTTTTTCAACTTGGTTTGCAAAGTGAAAGTAAAACAGTATGGAAAGGTAGGAAGCCTAACAGGGAAAACAGTTGATGGATTAGTTTTTAAAGCTGCATGGGTGATTTTTCGTGGCTGTATCAATGAACAGGGACTAAAAGAGACAGCAGGTTGAGCAATCTGCTTTACTATTCCGTTGTTGCCCTTTAAAACTTTGTCCCTAGAGCAGCTACGTTGTGAATAAAGTGAGCATTGACTTGGTTGGGTATAGTTTCAGTTTGTTTCTATATGTTTGGTGTTAGCTGTGTATTTTGTCCTGGATTTAATAGTTTATTGAATGATATCACAGTACAGAACTGAAGGTAGTGATACTCCATTGGTTACAACAGGCCTTGTTTACACCATTTTGACCAGATATGGGGCATGATTAAATTAGGTAGCATATTTCAGTAAATGTACACATTTTAGCAATGAAATAATTAAAACATTATAATACTGATTGATGTTATGTTGCTTATGTATTTTTTTTCTTTTTTATGGTGAATTAAATGTGTTATCATGGGGGCTAGTGCTGTTTTAATAATAGTCACTCTTCTATTTTATTCCCACACCAAACATTTCACTGAGTAGTCTGTTACAGACATTTTATTGACAATATTTTTATTATTTGGAAGGAGGAACAAGAGGTTTGCAATGTGTTTGTGGATATTTTGACTCAGAGTACACATTTTACAGTTAACAAGGTTAGTTTTCTAGTTATTGAGATTTGGATGCAGACAACAAGAAATCTGAAAACATGCTACTCAGAAAATAAATCTTTGTTAATGATTAGGTCCATTTTTGTAGATGTTCATCATTCCTACTGCTGCAGTAGCCCTTAGGATATATAGATTATTTACCACCTAGGAAACAACAACAACCAGCTAGCTTCAAAAAGCTCGGGCTCCACCACCCCTACAACTTGACTGCTGATTGGCAAATTCCCAAGGGGAAATAGAGTGAATTTTTTTCTCAGTACTTCTTCACGTCTTGAAAGGAAAATTCACTTGAGCTTCACAAGAGCAGTAATCAGCTAAGTGCTTCATTTCTAGCAGATAAGTACCCATTGGGAACCCTTCCATTCAGAAATTATTGCCCTTTTGAGCAGGGACGGCCTTTTCTGAAACGGCACCCTAGGCAAAGTACTGCTCTGGCGCCCCTTAAGCCTCACCCACACCATACTCAAGGAGCACCCCTATTTGAGCCCCGCCCACAGATGGGTCACTCCCACAAAAGCCACTTCAGTTCTTTCATAGGTTCATAGGTTCATACTAGGCTATCTGCCCTAGGGCATTTATAAGCCTAGCCAGAGTGTGTTTGGCTTTCGCCACCCATTTTAAATTAATTTTGCTATGCCCTTTTTCGAGGTTAGTATACTGTGCCTCTGTCTAACAGTGACACAGAAGTGATACCCGGGGTAAACCTACGATCTCCCATCCACTCATCAAGATTCCCCTTGAAGAGAGTAAATGAGGGACTCTGCCTAACCTGGACTGGGATTTTATTCCAGAGTGAAGTGAGCCTCTGGGTTATGAATCTGTCCCTCCAGCATGTCCTATTTATTTCAGTGCTGAGGTTCAAGTCTCTCGAGCGCATAGCTCGATGGGATTTCGATTTTCTGAGGTGCAGCATGTCCATTAATTCCGGGTTGGACATGGCTTTATACGTCAGGCACAGATCGCCTCTGAGCAGACAGTATGCCACTGAGTAGAGCTGGAGTTTCTTTAACCGGGCAGAATATGGCATCTGTTTGAGCCCTTTGATCCTCTTGGTCAGGTACTTTTGGGGTCTTTCCAGTTGCTGCAGGTGTCTGGTAAGGTACATCCCAAAAGGGGCATTGTACTCAATTATGGGCCTGATGAGGGATGAGTAAAGAGGCACGATGACCTCCCCTGATCTAGATGTGAATCCCTTCATGATTAGGTGGGCTATATAAAATGTTTTTCTAACCACTTTGGCCACGTGGTTGTCAAATGAGAGACTGCTATCAACTTGGGTCCCCAGGTCCCTAATTACTTCTTCTGTACTTAATGGATTACCACCTATGTGGTAATTTGTGGGCACTTTGTTTTTGACAAAGGGGATGACTATACACTTTTCGGCGTTTAGCTTGAGGCCATGGCTCTGGCACCAGTTGTTTGTTTCTATGAGGCCCTTTTGGAGGATGCTTGTGTTGGCTGGAGAGTCGATTATGGCACCCAGTTTGCACTCATCTGCGAACCTGGTCAGCCACAGTCCTTCCGTGTTGGCCTGTACCTCCAAGAAATATATACCAAACAAGAGAGGTCCCAGGACTGATCCTTGTGGGACGCCACTTGTAACTGGTTTGGAGTCTGACATGGCTCCAGCAATTCTAACCATGTGGGTTCTGTCCTTGAGCCAGTTTGCAACCCATCTAGTGATATAGGGGTTTATATTTAAGCTGGTGAGCTTATCTATAATGCCCGAGTGGGGTATTGTATCAAAGGCTTTTGCAAGGTCCAGGTAGACTGTGTGAACCACCTTCCCCTCGTCAATGGTCTTGGTGACTGTTTCAAAGAAATCAACCAGGTTAAAGAGGCAGGATCTGCCCTTAACAAAGCTGAACTGTGTAGGATCCATTGTCTGTAGGTCCCCAATATCTTTATTTATGAGGTCCGTGATGATCCTTTCCATAGCTTTGCAGACCAAGCTAGTCAGGCTTATGGGGCGATAGTTTCCAGGATCCATTGAGGCACCACCTTCGTGGAGAGGGACCACTGTTGCTGTACGCCACTCTCTGGGTACATATCCTGTAGTAAGGCTGAGATTGAACAGTAGTTTTATGTTTGGGTTTAGCTCTTCTTGGAGTTCATGTAGGACACCGGGACACCGTCTGGTCCCATTGATGCTGTGTTTTTTGCTTTGGAGAGGGCAGCTCTTACCTGAGCATCTGAGATTTCAGGGGGGCAGCACTCTGCTGGGATAGATATTTGCCCTTTTGGTGGGGGGAGGGAGAAGTTTGCACTGAACCTGGCAGGTAGGATGTTGGCAATGTCTGTGGGTTCGGTGTATTTTTGTCATTTTGGACTAATTCTGAGCATATCTGGGAATTCCCACCCAGGTTCCTAACATAACTAAAGAAAGCCTTGTGATTATCCTTAGTATCCTGTGCAATTTTTCTCTCGAAGCTGGCCTTAGACGATTTTATGAGTGCCCGTAGTTTTTTGCTAATACTGATCAGAGATGCCTTCCCTTTTTGGGATTTGTGCTCTAGCATGTAGTAGCTTCCTCCTTCTATTGTATAGTTTGTTTATGGCTGGGGTCCACCAGACAGGACGTCTGCCTTTGGAGGATTGGGTCTTGGTTTTATTTGGGATTGCATGATCCATGCATTCCTGAAGGTGTTCATAGAATGCGTTTACAAAGGATTCTGTGGTCTGGGCCGTATTTTCCACAGGCCCAAGGGCTTTGAAGGATTCCACCTCGGTTTTGAGGAGTGTAAAATTTGCTTTAGAGAAGTTTTTCACTGTGGTTTTCAGGGCAGGGGGTGGAGTCGGGATGTGAATATCCAGTGAGATTAGTTTATGGTCTGATCTTACCAGTGAGGGATACACTTCTGGTATGGAGCATAGAGTCCCCATGTTGGTGATGATCAGGTCCAGTATGTTTTCCTCTCTTGTGGGAGTGGTAACAAGTTGTTCCATAGCATTTGAGTTTATAAATTCTAGGAACCTTTGGGCTAGGGTGTTGGAGCTAGAGTAATGTTCCCAGTCTATGTTTGGGTAGTTGAAGTCGCCCAATATAATGGTGTTTGGAGAGACCTTCATATTTTCCAGTGTTCTCAGGAAGGCTGAATGGGGTTCCTGGGTTTGGGAGGGTGGTCTGTAGCAGGCTATAAACTGGAAGGCAGTTTTACCCACTGTTAGTTGCACAAGGATAGTCTCTGATGCTTTGTGCTGTGCCGCCAACCTGGAGGTGTGGGTATCTTTGACAAATATTGATACTCCCCCTCCTTTTGTGGTTCGGCCCAAGTTTTGGGCCAAAAAGCATGGTATGAGGTATAACCTGGTAGTGCTGGGGTGCTCTCGGGAGCCTTGAACCAGGTTTCTGTTACTGCACAGATATCGATGTTCTCCATGCTAAGGAGAGTTTTGAGTGCATGCATCTTGAGGTTTAGACTTCTGGCGTTGAGTAGCATTACTCTTAGTTTCTTATCCCTTGTGATACCTATGGAGGTGGGATTGTCTTTTGAGCCTTGCCTAAAAAAGGCACTATGGGGGTAGCAAGAGCCTTTGCCAATATCCGAAAGCCCAGGGGTGACAGGTGCAAGCCGTCCCTAGCGAAGCATTGTGGCTTGTCGAGCATGTCATCCCAGGCTGACAGGCATTGGATCCCCTTTGAATGACACCAATACTTAAGCCAATTGTTGAAATTGATCATCTTGTCTTCATATTGTGGCATCATTCTTGGTGCGGGTAAGATACTACTCAAGGTCAGGGTCATACCGGCCTGGGCTACATGCTCAGAGAGTTCCTCTATGTCTCTTTTCATGTAGTCCAGGGAGGTACGTCTCAGGTCATTCACACCAGCATGGACAATGACTGAGTCATATTTGTACTTGCCTTGGAGTGATCTGAGTGCTTGTGTTATGTGGCGGATCCTAGCGCCCGACAGGCAGCTCACCATGACCTTCTCCTTGTTCAGCCTGGTGAATGGGACGTCAGTGTGCCTGATGAAAGAGTCACCTATTACAAGTGTATCAGATGTGTTGTTTAGCCTTAAAGGCTGTGACTGTTCGGCACACTGGATTTTTGAGCTATGTGTTGCACGTGTTTTGTTTTGGGGTAGCGGTTGCTTGGGTGTTTGCTTTGGAGGCGTCTGCTGCTTAGGCAGATTTTTATTTAGAGTCTCCGAGTATGTTTTTGTGTGTTTATGTGTTTGGTTTGCTGTCATGGTAGGTCTTTGTGAGACTGGAACTGTAGTGAGTGTGGTTTCCTTCTCCTCCTGACTGGTTTTGCCAGTACTGAGTTGAGAGAGCTTAGCCTCCAGTATGGCTATATGGTTGCATCTCTCACATGTGTTGGAATTTGTTGGGAGGAGAAGAGGGTTGTCTGTGTACATGAGGCAGTTGTAACATTGCCTCAGGATTCCCAGATTCACCAGCTGGACCGGAGAGGAGATTGACAACTGACCTGTGGACATGCTAGAATAGTATTGGGAATTCCTTTATAATTGAAAAAAAGGGCCAATGCGGAAGAAGGTACTCAAGGGGAGTTTGTGAGGGTGTAGCGCTTTTAATATTTTAGTGCTGACTTATATAATTGCTTTAGTGAGCAAGTGCCAGGTAACTTAAATGCAATGTGTTACAGGTAACTTAAATGCAAAAACGACAAACAGTAACTTTCTTTCAAGTGAAACAAGGAAATAAGCACAGTAAGCAATGCAGATATCACTAGGGATCCACAGAAGCACTGAAAAGCCGCATTTTAGGTGGAATTAGCATTTCAGGGAAATAACAAGCAAACAAACAACAAGCATACAAATAAAGCTAGATTCAGCAGGCCTGGATCTAGTCTATGCTACAGCAAACAAGGTGTACCAATTTCAGTAAGAAGCAGTTCAAATATGCAGGCACTATAAGCCTTTAACCAGAAATTCCCAGATCAGAAGGGCAGAGTCCAGCCTCTCCTCCCAGAAGAGTGCAGACCACGAACCCTTTTAATGTAAAATAACTGGCCTGAAGCCCAAGGGCTTAAACCAGAATTAACACACTTTTAGAATAACAGACACTGAGCCCTCAATCAGCAGTTCCCAACTTAGAAGGATGTAAGCTACCTGTTCTGCCACTACAGTGCAGACCACAAACCTTCTTAATGTAAAACAACTGGCCTGAAGCCCAAGTGCTTAAACCAGAATTAATACACTTTTAGAATAACAGACACTGAGCCCTCAATCAGCAGTTCCCAACTTAGAAGGATGTAAGCTACCTGTCCTGCCACCACAGTGCAGGCCACAGACCTTCCTAATGTAAAACAACTGGTCTGAAGCCCAAGTGCTTAATCCAAAAGACTTAGAATGATAGCTACACTTTAATCAAGTTACTACCAAGCAGTAATAAATACAATTGAATACTTTAAAGAATGCCTGGATTAGTGGTCAAGTTATACAAACAAAGCTAGATTCAGCAGGCCTGGATCTAGTCTATGCTACAGCAAACAAGGTGTACCAATTTCAGTAAGAAGCAGTTTAGATATGCAGGCACTATAAGCCTTTAACCAGAAATTCCCAGCTAGAAGGGCAGAGTCCAGCCTCTCCTCCCACAAGAGTGCAGACCACAAACCCTTTTAATGTAAAATAACTGGCCTGAAGCCCAAGTGCTTAAAACAGAATTAATACACTTTTAGAATAACATTCACTGAGCCCTCAATCAGCAGTTCCCAACTTAGAAGGATATAAGCTACCTGTCCTGCCACCACAGTGCAGACCACAAACCTTCCTAATGTAAAACAACTGGTCTGAAGCCCAAGTGCTTAAACTAAAAGGCTTAGAATGAGTTACACCAAGCAGTAATAAATACAATTGAGTACTTTTAAGATGATGCAAAAGCAAAATAAAGTAGGAAGAAACACAAATACAGTAAAAGCAGATATTTTTTTTTTTTTTTGAGTGAGCAAATGAGATGGGCCCAGGAGTTACAGGACAGAAACAAGTGCAAATGCAGGCCTTCAAATCAGAAAGTTGAGAGAGATGGAAGACCGCCCAAATGGCCAATAACTACAAATTCTGGGCTAGAACCACTCCTTATGTGGTAGACAGGTTACCTAGTGCTTACCACTCCCACTGATATGCTAGAAGGTTTCCCTCCAACACAGAAAGGCTTGGGGGCTCAGAAGCTTACAAATAGTCCTGGATACAGCAAATCTGTATCTGGAACACTAATTACAGGAAAGGTAGGAAACAGGCTTACAATTTTTTTTTTTTTCAGAAAAGTAGCAAAAACAGTATTAAAAACAATTCACATGCAGTGCAAGCTGACACACTTGAGTATGTAGCAATATTAGTCCACACACAGTTTGAAAAAATGTAATTAAATTAAAAAGGACTAAAAGCAAGTGCAGAAAGGGTTTATTAGGTAGAATGCGGTAAAGAGATGGGACTGGGGGAGTGTCCTAGATCAAATCTACAGTGGGGCGGGCACTGCAAAAGCCACCAAATTTAAACTATTTCAACAGAGATGTGAGGAATCAGAGTGCAAATTATAAAACCAAAAAATATATACTGATCTCTGTATATTTGCATAACACTAAGACAACAGATATCTAAGCAACAATTTAGCTCTATAATACAGAATAATACAGAAAAATATACTCAGCTCTATATATTTGCAGATAGTCTTGTAAGGCTGTCTCTCAACACTTTAAATGCAGACTGCTGCTATTAACAGTTCAAATTAAGGGAACCTTGAGTTAACAACACACAAGCAATAGAAACCAAAATGAGGAGGGTGGAGAAGAAAGTTTCAACAGAGATGTGAGGAATCAGAGTGCAAATTATAAAACCAAAAAAATATATACTGATCTCTGTATATTTGCAGAACACCAAGACAACAGATATCTAAGCAACAATTTAGTATTACAATACAGAAAAATATACTCAGCTCTATATATTTGCAGATAGTCTTGTAAGGCTGTCTCTCAACACTTTAAATGCAGACTGCTGCTATTAACAGTTCAAATTAAGGGAACCTTGAGTTAACAACACACAAGCAATAGAAACCAAAATGAGGGGGGGGGAGTTTCAAAAGAGATGTGACTTTAAATGCATGAAAAATCAGTCATACTGTGACATACACCTTGTAGCGAAGTTAAGACTGCAATTGAAGGCTGAATTCTCCTTAATAAACCTGCTTGATCTGTTGCTAGTGTAGAGAGTTTATCTACAGTCATGAAAGACAATATTCTGAGGTACAACAACTCTGAAAAAGGGTGATTCATTAAAGCACAAGAATTAACTGGTTCTAGTTCTGATATTAGATTCCAATATCAGTAAATGAGGTAGCAAGTAAACAAGTAGAGGCAGTCAATGTATAAAGCAAAAATTTTCAATCAAATTGAAGCACGTGACAGGGACCCATTGTATCAAAGCAGCATGTAATGGCAGATGAACTGTTCAGCAATATAATAGACAGATGTGTAATTCTCACATAGAGCAAAGACATAGCAAGAGCAACAGAAAATGCTAGATCTGCACTGGATAAACAGTGATGTAGCTCAGTTATCTGGTGCCCTGTACATTTCCCCCAAACTGACACACCAACAACTCAAACTTGACAAGCAAAAAAAGTCTTAAAGTTGAAGATCAAATGTTCAGACATTGCAGCAAGCTGCTTGCCCCAGATGTAACAAGCAGCTTGCCATGCTACTTAAATCACACACTAAGCACTTTAGTACTTCAACCGTGCCCATAAATGCTGTATCAACATTCATTTATTAAGCCTATACTGTACTCCTGCACCATTGCACCTACCAACTGCATCCCCTAACAGCTTGCAGCCGAGCAGTCACTCTTTTGTCTCACCCTAGTTGTGGCTCTGATGTAAAAGAAAGGTCATTCTACACCAAATATGTTCTCAAAGTAGGAAAACCAAAGGAACCACAGTCTACAACATAATGGGCACTGGCTGACATTCCTACAGTCGTTTAAATAAGATCCATGTGCATGGCCAAAATAAATATACTCCTACTGCTACAGATTCATAATAGTGAATTAGTTCCCAAATCAGTAGTTACCCATGTGTGAGGTTCACAAATGAATTGAAAGACATAATGACATAGGAGGACAAACTGACAGCTCTGTCTAGAAAAGCCCACCTACACTTGATTCTGCACACAGTGGGAAAAAAACAAGGAATAAAGTACTACACCACTGAAGTTCAGACACACTGAAAAGAAAAGCTGCCCCAATCTGCTCCAGCACTGCTACCCTAATGTGTTCCTTCTGTGCTTGGGAAGAGCTGTATATTGCAACCTTATCCCTGTATCAGTCTCACACACAAACAGGCATACACAGGCTGAAAAATATCATATTTCTGCACCCTACAAACTGCAGAGTATATGTTTGTATCTTCTGTGCTCTCCTGAAGAAAAATAAATAAATAAATAAATGTTGCTGTGATTTCAACTAAGCAGAATAAAAAGAATTGTCACCACAAATAATGAATGTCACAGAAGTGCAATGCAGCTTTGGAAGTTACCAATAACCATGCCATACTACAGGTATGACAAACATGCACACATGTTTCACACACACACACACACACACACACACACACACACACACACACACACACACACACACACACACAAACACACCAGTACACATGGGCGCACACACACACACACACACACACACACACACACACACACACACACACACACACACACACACAAGACACACACACACACGCAAGACACAGGCAACGTACAGATACTATAAAATTAGTTAATGAATGACATCTGCATTTGTTTTAATATGGTCACTCTTTCCATAGCTATTAGTACAGATGCGATATGCGAGTCAAACAAGTACTGTCTACGTTCCACTGTTTTTTTTTCCTAAATAAATCTCATTGGGAAATCTGGCTTTACATCTCTTACAGAATTTAACATACACGAAATGAAGAAGTCAAAGAAAGTAAAACACGAGACCTCCACAGTCTACTTTGCTAAAGAGCTTGCACCCGAGTTGTACTTACATCCCTAATCTTGCTGCTGGCTACCTAATTATTTCCAGTGTATCTGAACATTAGTGCCAGAAGCCAATAAGTCAGACTTGGTTTGCTGTAGTAGCTACCCAAATTCCAAGATGTTAATAGCAAGCAAGATGCATTTTTGAGTGCAAGTGCCACCATGCCACACTGTTGTATAATGCAAACACTTTAGACAAATAAGTGTTTCATTTTAGTACTCACCAGGAGATGCTGCTGAAAAGCACTAATTCCATGAACTTTCCTGTGATGTTTTACTTTTTTGCAATCCGTTTCACTTTTGGTGTTTGCCTGTTGGTCACCTAGGATCTATTAGCTCTGAAGAGACCGCAGTATTCAGTTACTGTTTACAGGCGGAGCTATGGTAACACCAGCCACCAGGTTAAAAGCACGAGCTAACAAAGTTAACTTAGACAGCATGATGTAACATTTTCCTATTGATCTTCACAATCACAATCAAACGTTGTTTCTAAAATTGAAATACAAAAGGTTGTCCATCCATCTTCTATCTAGTTAATCTTGAAAAGCTTAGTGGCTGATGTTGTTTTGATGCCAAAAGTCATGGCACCAAAATGAAACTAACCATTGATCTTTTAAAGAACAGAAGAATAACACATCAGAGAGAGTATGTGTGTAGGTGGGTGGCTGCTGGGGGAGGCGTGTTAGTCTGACAAATGGACTAAATTCCGTGTTATTATTCCCCTGACCCCGACTTACCTTGGCCAAGCAAAAGCAAATAAGTAGCAATGATGAACCAAGGAAGGGAGGGCCAGAGGCACAAAACAAAAATCCCAAGGCCAAAACTGCAGTTTGTGTAGCCCACGTGCTGCAGAGAACCAGTCCAGACCGCCAATGAGTCACTCATGTCAAGAGATAACAACAAGGAAGTACCGAAAGCCAGGGATGTCAGTGGTACAAAAGCATCACTGACTGGATGCTGTAAATAATGCTGAACATGAGTAGCCACTCAGATTCATCACATAGATGTAGGGGGAGGGCATGGAAGAACATAGTAGGGGCTGTGCTATGTACTGTGGAAATTCGTGCTTTGTACTACGAAGTGTGGGAGGGCACAATTGCTAGCCTACAGTATGGGTGGGGTGGCAGTGAAAATAGGAAAACAAGTAAAGAAATGTGAACTAAGAAGTCATTCCATTAAATTGCGCCCTTTTGTGGCTGGCCTGTACGGCGCCCTAGCCGGGCGCCTAGTTCACCTCTGCCTAAGGCCGGCCATACTTTTGAGAAACACAGCAGTATATCTTTGCTTTTTTAAGTAAAAGTGGTATTTCCCCTTTAAAAAAACACATTTTTTACAATATTTAGAGTTCTGTCAGGGATCACTGTTTTTTGCTTAGGGCATTTATTATGGTACTTGGTCAAAAAAATGTGTATTGTTTGTATAAACTTTGAATTTTGAAGGACAGAAAAGTTTACTGATGAACAGACAGGAAACTGTGTGTCACTGTAATGCATATGCTCATTTCATGACAACTTACCTGCCATTTTGATTCTGGCTGTGTGTGTGTGTGTGTGTGTGTGTGTGTGTGTGTGTGTGTGTGTGTGTGTGTGTGTGTGTGTGTGTGTGTGTGTGTCTGTGTGTGTGAGTGTGCACACATAGGTTCATAGGTAGGTACTAGGCTATCTGCCGGGCATTTATAAGCCCAGCCAGAGTGTGTCGGCTTTCGCCACCCCATTGATCAATTAACTGATCCTCTGTCAAGCAGAGCCAATGAAGTGATCCCAGTGGTGTATTTTCTGTTTCCCATCCACTCATCAAGGTTTCTTTTGAAGAGTGTTAGTGAGGGGCTCTGCCTGATGTAATTTGGAATTTTGTTCCAAAGCATGGGGAGCCTATGTGACAGGAATCTATCCCTCCAGCATGTTCTACTTATTGCTGTGGCGAGGTTTAGCTCACTAGAGCACGTGGCTCGCAGTGACTTGGATTTCTTTAGGTGGAGCATGTCCATCAATTCTGAGTTGGACATGGCTTTGTAAGTCAGGCAGAGCTCACCTCTGAGTAAGCGATATGCCACTGAGTACAGCCAGAGTTTTTTCAGTCGGGCTGCATAGGACATATGATTGAGGCCAGTAATCCTCTTGGTTAGGTACTTTTGTGGTCTTTCCAGCTGTTGGAAGTGTCTTGTGAGGTACATCCCAAATGGGGCATTGTACTCTATGATGGGTCTAATGAGTGACTAGTAGAGGGACACTATAACCTCTTTATTTCTAGATGTGAACCCTTTAGTAATTAGATGGGTCACATGGAAGGATTTCCTAACTACTTTGGCAATATGATTGTCACAGGAGAGATTACTATCTATCTGGGTCCCCTGATCTCTTTTTACCTCTTCTGTATTAAGGGGGCTGCCATCTATGTGATAATTTGTGGGTGTTTTGTTTTTCCCCAAATGGGATGACTATGTATTTTTTGGCTTTTAGCTTGAGGCCATGACTGACACCAGGTGTCTGTCTCAGTAAGGCCCTTTTGGAGGATGTCCATGTCAGCCATGAGACAACTATGGCTCCCAGTTTGCAGTCTTCGGTGAACTTGGTTAGACATAGTCCTCCTGTGTTTGCCTGTACTTCTGAGAAGTATATGCCGAACAGTATGGGTCCCAGGACCAAGCCTTGCGGGACACCACTTGTGACTGGTTTAGAGTCGGACCTGGAGCCCTCTATTCTTACCATGTGAGTTCTATCTGTAAGCCAGTTGGCAACTCATCATGTGACATAGGGGTTTATGTTCAGGCTGGTGAGGTTTTCTGTAATACCCGATTGGGGAATGGTGTTGAAAGCCTTGGTGAGGTCAAGGTAGGCTGTGTGAACTACCTTTACCTCATCTATGGCCTTGATGACTGTCTCGAAGAAGTCAACCAGGTTTAGTAGGCATGATCTGCCCTTAACAAAGCCAGACTGGGTCGGGTCAAGTGTTTGGAGGTTCCCAATGTCTTTGTTAATGAGTTCCATGATGATGTGCTCCATAGCCTTGCAGTCCAGGCTAGTCAGGCTTATGGGGCGATAGTTACCAGGGTCAGTTGTGGCCCCTCCTTTGTGCAGAGGAATAACCATTCCTGTGCGCCATTCTATGAGCATGTAGCCTGTGGAGAGGCTGAGGTTGAACAGCGTGTCTAGGTGGGGGGTTAGTTTGTTCTGTAGTTCGTGCAAGACGCAGCCTGGGGTACCATCTGGTCCCATTGACGCTGTGTTTTTGGCTTTTGAAAAGGCTGTTTTCACCTGTGGGTCTGTGATTTTTAGGACACTACACTTTTCCAGTATTGTTGTGGGACCTTCTGGAGGTGAGAGGGGGGGTGATGTTTGCACTGAATCTATCTGCCAGGATGTTGGCAATATCAGTAGGTTCAGTATATTTTGTGCTATTTTGCACTAGTTCAGTGCATATCTGTGAGTTGCCACTTAGATTCTTAACATAGCTAAAGAAGGCTTTGTGGTTATCTTTTGAATCCTTGGCTATTTTTCTTTCGAAGTTAGCCTTGGATGATTTCATGAGGGACCTTAGTTTCTTACTGATACTGATCAGGGATGTCTTTCCTTCTTGGGATTTGCTTTTTTTCCTGAACTAGTTTCCTCCTTCTATTGTATAGCCTGCTTATCGCAGGGTCCACCAAACTGGTTTCCTTCTCTTAGAGGAGTGAGACTTGGTTTTGCTAGGGATAGTACAATCCATGCATCTTTGTAGGTGCTCATAGAGTGCATTTGTAAAGGTTTCTGCATCTTGGGCAGCATTATCCTTTAATGTGGGGCTTGTGAAACTTACCACCTCTGTCTTAAGTAAGATGAAGTTTGCTTTAGAAAAGTTTTCTGTTGTGGTTTCCTTAGTTGGGGGTAGTGGTGGTGTGTGGACATCCAGAGTGATTAGTTTATGGTCTGATCTAACCAGTGACAGGTTGACCTCCAGTGTGGAACACCTGTCGCCCATGTTGGTGATGACCAGGTCCAATATGTTTTCACCTCTGGTAGGGGAGTTTTCCAGCTGATCCAGGGCATTTGAGTTAATGAATTCCAGGAAGCACTGGGCCTGGGAATTTGTACTCAAGTAGTTTTCCCAGTGAATGGTAGGATAATTGAAATCACCCAATATCAGGGTGTTAAGTAGGACCTTCATGTTTTCTAGTGTCTCCAGAAAGGTGGAGTGGTGGTCCTGGGTCATGGAGGGTGATCTGTAGCAGGCCACAATTTGCATTGCAGATTTGCCTGATGTTAGTTGCACATGGATGATCTCAGAGGTATCATGCTGCACCACTAACCTGGGGGTGTAGGTATCCCTGATGAATATGGATACACTCCTTCCTTTTGTGTTTTGGTCTGTGTTCTGTGGCCGAAACGTGTGGTATGAGTTGCAGCCCGGTAGTGCTGGGGTGCTCTCTGGTGCCTTGAACCAGGTTTCAGTTACTGCACAGATGTCGATGTTCTCCATACTGAGGAGTGCTTGGAGCACATGCATTTTGAGATTTAACCTTCTGGCATTGAGTAGCATAACCCCCAGTTTTTTGTTAATTCTGCTGTTTACATAGGTGGGTTTGACGTTTGAGCCTTGCCTAAAAAAGGCACTATGGGAGCAGCAAGAGCCTTGGCCAGAATTCGAAAGCCTAGGGTTGACAGGTGCAAGCCGTCTCTTGCAAAGCAACGCAGCTTGTCGAGCATGTCATCCCAGGCTGACAGACACTGGATCCCCTTTGAATGACACCAGAAGCTTAGCCAATTGTTGAAATTGATAATTTTTTCTTTATACTGAGGTATCATTCTTGGTGAGGGCAGGATGCTACTCAGGGTCAGGGTCATACCAGCCTGGGCTGCATGATCAGAGAGCTCTTCCATGTCTCTTTTCATGTAGTCCAGGGAGGTACGTCTCAGGTCATTCACACCAACATGAACAATGACAGAGTCATATTTGTACTTGTTCTGGAGTGACCTGAGTGCTTGTGTTATGTGGCGAGTTCTGGCTGCCGACAGGCAGCTAACAGTAACCGTCTGCTTGTCCAGCCTAGTGAGAGGGACATCAGTGTTTGGGTGTCTGCTTTGGAGGTCTCTGATGCTTTTGCAGGTTTTTATTTAGAGCCTCCGAGTATGATTTTGTGTATTTATGTGTATTTTTTGCCAGTGCTGTTTTAGTAGGTCTGTGTGCAGCTGGAGGTTTGGCGCAAGTGTTAACCTTCTCCTCTTGACTGTCTGTTCCAGTCTTGGGTGGAGACAGCTTAGCTTCCAGTTTGGCTGTATAATTGCATCTCTCGCACATGTTAGTGTTTTGTGGTAGGAGGAGAGGGTTGGCTGTGTACATGAGGCAGTTGTAACATTGCCTCAGGATACCCAGATTCACCAGCTGGACTGGAAAGTGCACCTGAAGTTGCCCTTTGGCCATGCCTGAATAGTAGGATCAGCTGCTTAGTCGCTTGGTTGGTGAGGGGTGAATAAAGAGCCTTGCCCTGCTGGCAATCAGTGTCAGGGTATACTAGTGCTTGCTATTAGGTATGAGCAACTGCTGCACTGTAAGATGCTTTTTGAGTGCTTAAGTTGGGAGTTAGACTAGTTTCAAGGGAAAAACTGAAGAGGAGACTTAGTGGAGCCTGGAATAATTTAACCGTAGCTGACTGGCACTGCCCAGTGCGCAAAACCATGCAAATGCGTTTTTTATAGTAGGGAAATGAAAGAGATAGAAATTAACCCAAAATGGCCAATAAACTACTAACTTCTGGGCTGGAACCACTCCTCCAGGGACAGATAGGTTGCTCAAAGATCTCCTCTCTCACAGGTGAACAGAGAAACTTCCTTCTATCCAAGTAAGGTATGGGCAACTCAGAAACTAGTATCACAGCCCTGAATTCAGAATTAGCCTGAAAACTGGACTATACTAGCTTAGAAAGACGGGAAACAAGGAATTTTTTTGTTTTTTGTTTTTTTGAAAAGATAAGGCAAAAACAGTAAAAAATACACTTAAAACAATTTTAAATGACTTCAAACAATCAGAAAAGACTATCACACTTTAGTGTGTAGCCTACAACAGTTAAACAAATTATTTAAACAAAAAACAACTTTTTAAAAGTGCAGGCAGTCAAATAAGTAAAATATGTGAAAAAAAAGCTTTTAAATCACAATAAACGCTGGAAAATCTGCATTTAGGCAGAAAACAGTTAAGTACAGCAAGAAAGTACAGAAAGCTGATACTTAATCACTGCAAAGTCTTTCTTCTAAGCTAGAAGGCTTGTATCAGTTTAAGGCTTTCTAGTGCTATTCAGTAGGTTAGTTACAGGAAAGATGGGAAACAAGCGCAGATGTGGCCTTTTAAACCAGAAAGTTGAAAGAGACGGACAAACTGTCCAAATGGTCAATAAACTACAATGTCTGGGCCAATAACCTCTCCTCTCATGGTAGACAGGCTACCTAGTGCTTACCACTCCCACTGATAAGCTAGAAGGCTTTCTTCCCACACAGAAAGGCTTGCGGGGCTCAGAAGCTTACCAACAGTCCTGGATACAGCAACTCTGTATCTGGACTAGGCTAGTTACAGGAAAGGTGTGAAACAAATGCATTTGTAGCTTTTAAACCAAAACGCTGAAAGAAATGGAAAAAAAACTGCCCAAACGGCCAATAGCCACAATTTCTGGTCCAGGAACCACTCTTCTTGTGGTAGATAGGCTACCTAATGCTTGCCACTCCCACTGATAAGCTAGAAGGCTTCCCTCCAACACAGAAAGGCTTGGGGGGCTCAGAAGCTTACAAAGAGTCCTGGATACAGCAAATCTGTACCTGGACTAGACTAGTTACAGGAAAGGTGGGAAACAAGTACAAACGTAGGCTTTTAAGCCAGCAAGTTGAAAGAGATGGAAAACTGCCCAAATGGCCAAATAAACTACAATTTCTGGGCCAAAACTCACTCTTCCCATGGAGGATAGGTTACCTAGTGCTTACTACTCCCACTGATAAGCTAGAAGGCTTCCCTCCAACACAGAAAGGCTTGGGGGCTCAGAAGCTTACTAACAATCCTGGATACAGTAACTCTGTAACCGGACTAGGCTAGTTATAGAAAAGGCAGGAAACAGGCACAACTGCAGCTTTCAAACCAGAAAATTGAAAGAGATGGAAAAAACTGCTCAAACAGACAGTAGCTACAATTTCAGGGCCAGGGACCACTCCTCTTGTAGTAGACAGGCTACCCGATGCTTACCACTCCCACTGATAAGCTAGAAGGCTTCCCCCCAACACGGAAAGGCTTGGGGGGCTCAGAAGCTTACAAAGAGTCCTGGATACAGCAAATCTGTACCTGGACTAGACTAGTAACAGGAAAGGCAGGAAATAAGCACAAGCACAGATGTTTAAATCACAAGGTTGAAAGAGATGGAAAAGCTTCTCAAACGGCCAATAAACTATCATTTCCAGGCCAGAAACCACTCCTCCTGTGGTAGATAGGTTACCTAGTGCTTAACACTCCCACTGATAAGCTAGAAGGCTTCTCTCCAACACAGAAGGGCTTGGGAGGGGTCAGAAGCTTACCAACAGTCCTGGATACAGCAAATCTGTACCTGGACTACACTAGTTCTAGGAAAGGCGGGGACCAAACGCAAAACAGGCTTTTAACCAGAAAGTAGAAAGAGGTGGAAAACTGCCCAAACGGCCAATTAACTACAATTTCAGGGCCAAAACCCACTCTTCCCATGGTAGATAGGCTACCTAGTGCTTACCACTCCCACTGATAAGTTAGAAGGCTTCACTTGCGCAGTGCTGACAAGGGAGCTCTCTTTTACTATTACTTTTTATTACATAAGAGACTGGAGAAGTGTGGTGAGTGCAAGTATGCTGCTTGTGAACACTCAGTGACTAGTTACCTTCTCACCAACAACCTCCAGCAATGCTTACCATTTTTGGTGTTTCTTTCCATTTCAACATGGATAATAACTCCAGAATGGCTGACTCTTCTCCCACAGTGCCTAGAAAAAAAAAAAAACACTTACCAAGAATTCTTGATATTGTTGTAGACACACTCTATACCTCAGCTGATTGTGGGTGAACCTGCAATGGCCATTGTTTATTCTTCAGACCATTCACTTACCTCTCTGGATTCCTCTGTTGTAGCCCTTTCTGCCAGCATGAACTGGGGGTCAGATACATCTTCTTCAACTATTTCAGTGTCAGAAAAGGGCACTAAAAAAATCTTCTCTGGGACTGGAAAACACTCTGGGAGATTCTTTGCAGGGTAGCCGAGGAAAGAGACCATTAGACGGGCATTCTTCCTTTGAATCAGTTCTGTTCCACTGGAACTCCTAGTAAGAAAAAAAAAAATAAACTTTGTTCTTCTAATGAAGTTATTACTGTTAAAACATGAGTTCCTTAGCTTGGATAGATGGGCTTTGCAGGCAGTAAATCCTGTTGCACAGAATCCTTTATAGCTGGGCATTCACTGTAAAATTATTCCTGAGGAGACAGGATCTGATGATTCCTATTTTAACAGCAATAGGGCTTCTCCTAAAGATTCTCAAGTCCAACTCTATTATTGTGAGGAAAACTTTAATTTTTGTCCTAATGTGGAGGAATTTTCTTTTAATCAGATCAATTACGGGATGAATTAAGTATTTTTGTGGGAACAAACAGATGTTCCAGCTGAATTGAGGAGATATTATGATGTGTTACAAATGGATATACCTCATTCCTTTCCTGTTCCTACTAAGCTTCCAGCCATGGATGATGTCTTGAGTGCTTCCTGCACTTATCCTGATATCCAGCCACCAGTCCCTAAACAAGTAGATAAGCTGTATAAGGTACCTCTGGCTAATAAACATCTTTTCTCTCACCTTAGGTCAGACCCAGCTACCATTTCAACTTTGTCTCACACTCGCGACAGAATGGTGCCTGATACCAACCCTTCACTTGTTGATGAGGAGGGTAAAATGTTAGACTGCACAGATATGACAGTGATTTCTTCTTTCACTTTAGCCTTCAGAATTCTGAATTACCAGGCGGAAAGTTGGAAATTTAAGCTATGTCTTGGTGACAGTCTGAGATAACTGGCTTCCTCTCTTTCTACAGAAGAAAGTTGTTTTCGGCATTAGACTGTTTGTACCCTTTCGCAAGTATCTAAACATACTTTGAAGAGTATGTATGACTATACAGACACTGTGCCTAGGGCCATTGCTACTGCTACAGTATTGAAAACATATGCTTAGGTACGTAACCAAAAGTTTTCTGATGAGGTAAAGTCTGAAATCTTGAATTCATCTTGAGATAAGGAAGTATTGTTTGGCTCCTCTGCTACACTGGTTCACAAACAATGTGATGAAAGAGGGAAATTCATTCAGAGAGTTTCTAAGGTGTTTCATGTACTTCAACATGAATATTATAGGATTTTACACAAGAAGTCCAAAGAAACCTTACAGAAGCTGTTACCTCTCATTCCTCATGAGTTACCTAGTAACTCTAGATCTAAAAAATTACGATATTCCCATAGGCTTCAAAAAATTTCTAAGGTTCTCTGTTTCAAGGTCATATTAAGAGTTCTCTGCATTACTTCCTGGTTCTCTCTTTAGCTGACTTGTTGATCTTTGCAGAATCTTAATCTAGTTGTCAAGATGCATTAACATGTGTTATGTCTTTTGTCCAATCCTGGCTTCCAGATAAATACTGCAAAATCCTCCTTGATTCTATCTCACAGGATTGTGTTTCTGCAGTGCCTTACATATTCTTTTCTTCAAAAGAATAATGCAAGACAAGATGGATCTTTGTCTAGAATTTTTCTTGAACTTTTCCAGTCAGTCTCATGGTTTCTATGATTCTCATGATACCTTTTGCCAGATTACACATGTGAAAGATACAGTGGTTTCTAAAAGCACATGGACCCAACATATGCATTCTCTAGATTATCAGATTCTAGTTTGGGGGTTTATAAAAAAATAAACTATTTTGGTGGAGACAACAAATTGAACTGAACAAAGGTCTTCCCTTCTCTCCCCAGACACCAATCCAATCTGTTACCACAGACGTGTCCGATTTTGCTTGGTAAGTAGCTTCCAGATGGGTAAAAGTGTAAGGGCTATGTATCCTTCAGACAGACCAAAGCTTATCAACATAGAAGAGATGTTCCTGTGATCGATACCTTAAAGCCTCTTCATCACCTGTGGATCCCAGGTCTGTTCAAGTCATTATAAACAATACCACAGCCATATGGTACATAAGTAAGCAGGGAGGTACAAGGCTGTACCCCTTATACAGGCTGAATGTGATGGCTTGGGAGGTAGCTCTTCAGCATTCCTTAACCCTCCAAGCATCTTACATTCTGTCAGAGCAAGACATAATGGCAAATAAGCTGAGCAGGACTAGGACAGACCCTCACAAATGGAAATTGAATAAGGGACGTCTTCCAGGAATTGATCCAGTTGTGGAGAAGACATCAAATAGATCTGTTCACCTCCTTTCAAAACACATCAATAGACAAGTTTTGCCACAAGGCTCCTTGCAAGCAAGCCTGAAAAATAGATGCATTTTTACTCCCCTGGAAGGGAATTCTCCTTTTGTATGTTTCCACCCTTTCCACTGATTTTTAGAGTAATACTGAACATTCAAAAGGATACTCCAGAAATAATTGTGGTGACCCCTTTTGGCCCAGGCAGCACTGGTTCACTCTTCTCATGCAAACGGCAAAGGGCAATTACATGAGCTTGCTCACACAAAAAGGGGAGTTTAATATACCCCTATATCAATCAACTTCAACTGACTTCCTGGATGATTTAATTTTAATAAATTTTAGGCACTTATTTCATGAGGATGTGTGACAGTTAATAAAAGAAGGCAAGAACGCCTGCTACTAGAAAATTATATACTGGTAAATGGAAGCAATTTTCCATTTGGTGCATAGTCAATAATCAGGGTGCCATCCAGGGATTGTATTTGTGTGACTTACTTTCCTCTGGCCTCATTTGCTCATTAAAAGTCATCTCACAACCATTTCATTATGCCTGCCCATGGATCCTCCTCTTTCTTCTCTGCTTGTTGTCAAACAGGTTCTGGAAGGAGATTCACACCTGAGATCTCCTCGTAAACAGATTGCTCCTCCTTGGGATCTCAACTATGTGCTGGAGAAATTGACTATGTCACCTTTTGAACTTGCTCTTCTAGTTTATTTATTGTGCTTGACATAGAAAGTTGTACTCATTATTATCCAGACATCTGCAAGCTCTTATGATGAGTGAGGGTCCGAATGGAAAGATGAAAAGTCAGCAAGCAAAGGAAAGTAGTAGTGCTGAAACTGAATTCATCCTGAAATCTTGGTGAGTACCTGCATGAGGTGGACCCTGTTTTCTACAAAATCTCACCAAGGTGACATTGATATATAGACTGTATTCATATAGCATATATCATGGACAGAAGTAGGTTAAAAACTGAAAGAGATAGCTGGGTGTACAAGACCTAGGATAAAAAAGTGCACAATCCCGGTAGGTGCACTGGTGCCAAGACTGGAAAAAATGACAGTGTAGAATCCTCAAAATACAGAAACATTCCTACAATGGGGCCAGGCCAGGCCCAGGGGGAGGGTGGCCCCCCTGTTGTAGAAGTAAGTAGCAGTCCATGAAAATCACAAAAACTGATAGGCCAAAGAAGATCCATAAAGACGATAGAATGGACTATTGAGGATAAGAAAGAAATTATGTATTGTTACCATTATACAAAAAGACCAGAATTTCCAGACACAAGATATATAAAATGATTAGGAGAGAAATTAGAGGAAAGAAAAATACTTCCACAAGAAAAACTATCAGAAGCTTCAAATGAAAATCTATGTTTATTAATACAACAGATTTGTGAAAAACAGTACATAGATCAAGAAACGTTGATCTGTTTGGAAAAAGAAGCATCTGAGGAAGTGCAAAAATATAAACAACAAAACCAAGAGATATTTGAAAAGTATAAAAAAGAAATATGGACATGGGAAGAAAGAGAGATTTGATATGATGCAATATTTATGCAAAGGAGAAAGACAAATTAATCAATATAAAGAAGGCAGCCCCCAAAGATATTTGAAGAGAAATACAGGCAAAGGCATCCAGATATGAAAAATTTCACAATAAAAAATTAATATCACAAAGATGGAATATAGAAAAAAGATTAGGAAAGTAGAAGTTAAAAAAATAGAAGTTGAAGTTATGGAGTGCCTGTGAAGTGAAAGATTTGGTGTAGAAGGTCTAACACAAGTTACATCACAGCATGATGGAATGAGTCCCCAAAGTAAGGAGAAGCAGGAAGATCAGGAGACATCAGAAGAAGAAATATGGACATGGGAAAGAAAAAGAGATTTAATATGGAGCAATATTTATGCAAAGGAGAAAGCAAAACTAACCAATATACAAAGAGCAGCACCAAAGATATCTGAAGAGAAATACAGGTAAAGGAATCCAGACATGGAAAACTTTACAATACAAAAATAAGAAGACAACGAGGAAAGGTAGAAAAGGAGATCAGTAACAAAAGAGTTAAAGAAATAGAAACTGAGGTTATGTAGTACCTGCAAAGTGAAGGATTCAGTGTAGAAAATCTAATTCAGAAAGCACCACAACAGGATAGAGCAATGGATAGCCAAATTAAGGGGAAACCAGTGGAACAGGAAATAATTAGTCAGGTGCCATATGAAGATAATTTGGAGCCTTCCACAGGAAACCAATATAAATGTTCACTTGAAGCTAGACAGTAAGAAAAGGAACAGGAAACTGGAATCTCTGATGCAGTCAGTGGTGAGGAGTAATAGGCCAGTGAGTTCACATATGACAGAGCAATGGAGGGCACAGGATGAAATTGAACAGAATGTGCCACAGGAAGATGATATAAAACCTTCTATAGAATGCCTGCAGGAAATAAAAAACAATAGATGCGCCATCAGTTTGGAAGAAAATGAGCTAAGAAATGAGTTGCTTGATTTAACAGACATAGATATATCAAGATTAATGAAAGAAATAGACTGCAGAAGGTTAAAAAAAAACAAAAAGTCAGAAGTCTGATAAAACAGATGAACTCAGTAATTAGGACTATTCATAGAGATCCATGCGATATAACAGAAGTAAACAGGATATATTACTGTGCAGCTAAATTAATAACTGATAAAGTTCTACAACAAGAACACAGGGTAGTGAGGAAAACGAAGGGGAGAAATCGAAAACCATCATGGAAATATCAAACAGAGAAAATTATAAAGCAGTTAAGACAAGAAGTGTCACTGTTAGAAGACTACAGAAGAAGGAACAGATCAACAAAAATATTAAGAAAGATAGATGTGATAAAAGCAATGCGCAGTATTAGAACAGACCAGGATCTATCATGCAGTATCACAAAGAGCAAACTAAAAATTGCAGAACAGGCGGAAACACTTAAAAGATACAAAGATAAATATAAAGGAAAAGTACAAAATAAACAATTTATTGATGACACAAAAACTTTTATAGAGAACTGGGAAACAAGGTAAAAGGAATTGAAAGACCACCAAAAAAAGAAGAAATAGATAAATTTTAGAGAAGTATCTATGAAGATCCAATGAAACATAACAAAGATGCTAAATGGATATATGAAGTAAAAGAAAGAATTAGAAGTTTAAAGGTACAGGATATGAAATGGGATGAAGTAACAGTCAGAAAGATTGAAACAAAGTTAAGAAAAGCCTCATATTGGAAAACCGCAGGCCCAGATATATGGTATGTGATATATGGTGGTTGAATTTAAACTTATCATCTATGATGGCACCCAATAATTTTGTATGGTTTACTTGTTCTATCATTGTGTTGTTGGCAGAGGTGATGGTGAAATAGTGCTGTTTTGGTAGAAATGCATTTTGGGATATAGAACAGTATTTCTGGGGGGTTATAAGTAGTTGTGAATTATTTAGTTATTGTTTTGTATGGTTTTCATGTTTGGAGAGAGTTTGGCATTGCAGATTAGGTCATTTGCAAATTGAATTATGGTAGTATTTTTTGCAGCAGCACTGAGGTAATTAATGACTAAGTTGAAAAGTAGGGGGCCTAGTGTAGTTCTTTGTGAGACACCAATTGTTCCTGGCATAATGGATGAGAAATCACTTTTCCATTTCACTGATTGTGTTCTGTTTGACAAGTAGCTATGGAACCATCTGATTAAAGAGTTGGTGAGCCCTAATGATGATAGATTTACATATATGACAGTACCAATAGCTTTTGATAAGTCTAGAGAGATGGTGGAGACTCAGCCTCTGGCATTTCTGTCAGCGATGATAGTATTAAAGGACAACAACAGGATATTAAAGCAGATTGCGCAACCTGCTGTCTCTTTTAGTCCCTATTCATTGATATAGCCTTGAAAAATCGCCCATGCAGCTTTAAAAACTAATACAATCAACTGTTTTCCCTGTTAGGCTTCCTACCTTTCCATACTGTTTAACTTTCCCTTTGCAAACCAAGTTGAAAAACCTCTAGCTGGCTCTGAAATGATTATGTCACATCTGCCAGAGCTCTTGCTCTAGCTACTGAGACGTTTCCTCCCCCAAAGTGATGTAATCTCCACCTGATTTGCATGCTGTATAGAAGAGCTAGTGGACCTCCCACATTGTGATGTCAGAGCTGCCTTGCCCAGCCCACTCTAAGAGCATAAATTTGCAATGACCATGTGTAGACATTAATTGCATGTTTTTACATAAGAAGCAGATGTCTGTCACAATTAATCAACAACACTACATCAGATTACATGAAGAATGCAATACCGTAATTTTCTTAAATTACCACTTAAAAAAAGCATGTGGATGCTGTCATGCAAGTCTGTGAAATATTTTGTGTTTATAGTGCATCATTTGTTAGCTATTTAACCAAACAGGATGGAAAAATAAGTGGGAGTCTGATGCTTGGCAAAACAGTGATTATTCCCAGTGCTATGGAGCTTGGTTCTAAATTTGACAGGAGGAGTGCAACAAAAAAGTCTCCCACTGTAAGGAAGGAAAGGCTGACAAGAAAACAATAAATGAGTCCGGTCACCTGCTGTGAGCTGTCAATCACATGCAGATAATGGGTCAAATTACCCTTAGCTATTTCACAGCTAGGGAAGATAGGTGTGAAGGGGAAGGGGAGATACCTTGAAGAACTAGATTTCAGCCTTCACAAAAGAAATCAAGTTAGCATTTCTAAGAAGAAAGAGCAATAAAATGCACTTTTCAATTCTGTTCTGTAGCATTTGCACTGCTTGTGTTTGAAGTAGTCATTGAAAAAGGATGCAATTTTAACCAAAAGTAGGTGACTATAATACAGCAGTGAATGCCTGTAAAATCAGTGCACTGACAGGAGCTTTAGGGAAAATGTGGCAGATCTGATGCAATTTTTTTGGAGACAAACAATGCATTCTGGGATACTTAGAGGCAGACAAAACAGTCACAATTATTTCAAGATGCCAGACCCCATGTGGTCAGAGTCAGAAGTTGTGTATAAAAATATATAAAAAGCTCTAAATAGTTCCAGAGTGGTGTTAAAATGTAGGAAACATCAAACCATGATGAAATAAACATGTTTTTTTGAGTCTCTGGGTGCAGTTGTCCTTTAAAGAGCACAATTGTGAAGTACAGTTCCTGTATTCTTTCATTACTAGCATTTCTGAATGCTACTACAGAAAGGGAGTTCATGCATCAGAGTTTTGTGTGAATTAAACTGTAGCAAGCCAATTGCTACAGATCTAGCAACTGGCTTGCTAGTGTTAAAAAAAAAGCAAGAAAAGTTTTTTTTTTTTTTTTTTAGTTTGCTATTCTGATGAAGAGCTGGGGCAAGGGGGTGTATCTGGTTTGGAAAGCAAGAGTAAGAAAGTGGATTTTTTATTGCTCTTCCAACGAAAAATGGGGGTGGGATGTATTTCAATGGAGAAGACTTTTTCTTACTGCTCTTCCAAAGAAGAGCTGGGGCCGGATGGAGAAGGAGTACTGTACCTGGCATCTGACTAATTCCTCAGAGTATCATTACATTGGAGTAAACTTTTTTTCTCTTCCATTGAAGAGCTTCAGGCACTACAAAAGCTCCTCCTCTCAAACAGACAGTAATGTAACTAACCAATCAGGCAAATGATCAAGCTCTTGATGTCCCTGGGCATCAGATAACACCCTTCAATGTTTTTTCTTCCATCCAGTTACCACAGATAACAAAGGATACCTCAAAAAATTAAAGCCTACTGCAACTACCCCTGACAATCTACTTGGTGAATATCTTAAAATAACAGCTGAGATTCATGCATATCCAGTCTCATTTCTAATAAATTAGTCCATATCTGAAAATAAAGTCTCCTCATTATGGCAAACTCATTCATCATTCTACGTTTCAAGGGGAGAATCAACATAGACATTTCAAACTACAGGCCAATAAAAATAAAAAATAAAAAAAATAGAAACATATTCATATGTAGCCTCTCAACTTTCTAACACATAACCAGCTTTTGTTTTCAACCTAGCACAGCTCCCATCCTCATCACAGCACAACTAATGACTTGCTGAATTTTATTAAAGGACAACAGCACCCACGGACTCAAAAAACATGTTCATTTCATCATGGTTTGGTGTTTCCTACATTTAACACCACTCTGGGACTATTTAGAGCTTTTTATATATATTTTATATGCAATTTGTGACTCTGACCACATGGGGTCTGGCATCTTGAAATAATTCTGACTGTTTAGTCTGCCTCTAAGTATCCCAGAATGCATTGTTTGTCTCCAAAAAAATGCATTAGATCTGCCACATTTTCCCTAAAGCTCCTATCAGTGCACTGGTTTTACAGGCATTCACTGCTGTATTATAGTCACCTACCTTTGGTTAAAATTGTATCCTTTTTCAACGACTACTTCAAACACAAGCAGTGCAAATGCTACAGAACAGAATTGAAAAGTGCATTTTATTGCTCTTTCTTCTTAGAAATGCTAACTTGATTTATTTTGTGAAGGCTGAAATCTAGTTCTTCAAGGTATCTCTCCCCACCCCCTTCACACCTACCTTCCCTAGCTGTCAAAGAGCTAAGGGTAATTTGACCCATTATCTGCATGTGATTGACAGCTCACAGCAGGTGACCAGACTAAAGTACTGTTTGCTTGTCAGCCTTTCCTTCCTTACAGTGGGAGACTTTTTTGTTGCACTCCTCCTGTCAAATGTAAAACCAAGCTCCATAGCACTGGGAATAATCACTGTTTTGCAAAGCATCAAACTCCCACTTATTTTTCCTTCCTGTTTGGTGAAATGGCTAACAAATTATGCACTATAAACACAAAATATTTCACAGACTTGCATGACAGCACCCACATGCTTTTTTTAAGTGGTAATTTAAGAAAATGACGGCATTGCATACTTCATGTAATCTGATGTAGTGTTGTCGATTAATTGTGACATACATCTGCTTCTTATGTAAAAACATGCAATTAATGTCTACGCATGGTCATTACAAATTTATGCTCTTAGAGTGGGCTGGGCAAGGCAGCTCTGACATCACAATGTGGGAGGTCCACTGGCTCTTCCATACAGCATGCAAATCAAGTGGGGATTACATCACTTTGGGGGAGGAAACGTCTCAGTAGCTAGAGCAAGAGCTCTGGCAGATGCGACATCATCATTTCAGAGATAGCTAGAGGTTTTTCAACTTGGTTTGCAAAGTGAAAGTAAAACAGTATGGAAAGGTAGGAAGCCTAACAGGGAAAACAGTTGATGGATTAGTTTTTAAAGCTGCATGGGTGATTTTTCGTGGCTGTATCAATGAACAGGGATTAAAAGAGACAGCAGGTTGAGCAATCTGCTTTACTATTCCGTTGTTACCCTTTAAAACTTTGTCCCTAGAGCAGCTACATTGTGAATAAAGTGAGCATTGACTTGGTTGGGTATAGTTTCAGTTTGTTTCTATATGTTTGGTGTTAGCTGTGTATTTTGTCCTGGATTTAATCATTTATTGAATGATATCACAGTACAGAACTGAAGGTAGTGATACTCCATTGGCTACAACAGGCCTTGTTTACACCATTTTGACCAGATATGGGGCATGATTAAATTAGGTAGCATATTTCAGTAAATGTACTCATTTTAGCAATGAAATAATTAAAACATTATAATACTGATTGATGTTATGTTGCTTATGTATTTTTTGTTTCTTTTTTATGGTGAATTAAATGTGTTATCATGGGGGCTAGTGCTGTTTTAATAATAGTCACTCTTCTATTTTATTCCCACACCAAACATTTCACTGAGTAGTCTGTTACAGACATTTTATTGACAATATTTTTATTATTTGGAAGGAGGAACAAGAGATTTGCAATGTGTTTGTGGATATTTTGACTCAGAGTACACATTTTACAGTTAACAAGGTTAGTTTTCTAGTTATTGAGATTTGGATGCAGACAAGAAATCTGAAAACATGTTGCTCAGAAAATAAATCTTTGTTAATGATTAGGTCCATTTTTGTAGATGTTCATCATTCCTACTACTGCAGTAGCCCTTAGGATATATAGATTATTTACCACCTAGGAAACAACAACAACCAGCTACCTTCAAAAAGCTCGGTCTCCACCACCCCTACTCCTTGACTGCTGATTGGCAAATTCCCAAGGGGAAATCAGAGTAAATTTTTTTCTCAGTACTTCTTCACGTCTTGAAAGGAAAATTCACTTGAGCTTCACAAGAGCAGTAATCAGCTAAGTGCTTCATTTCTAGCAGATAAGTACCCATTGGGAACCCTTCCATTCAGAAATTATTGCCCTTTTGAGCAGGGCCAGCCTTGGCTTAAACGGCACCCTAGGCAAAGTACTGCTCTGGCGCCCCTTAAGCCTCACCCACACCATACTCAAGGAACACCCCTATTTGAGCCACGCTCACAGATGGGTCACTCCCACAAAAGCCACTTCAGTTCTTTCAATGTTTAAATGCATGAAAAATCAGTCATACTGTGACATACACCTTGTAGTGTAGTTAAGACTGCAATTGAAGGCTGAATTATCCTTAATAAACCTGCTTGATCTGTTGCTAGTGTAGAGAGTTTATCTACAGTCATGAAAGACAATATTCTGAGGTACAACAACTCTGAAAAAGGGTGATTCATTAAAGCACAACAATTAACTGGTTCTAGTTCTGATATTAGATTCCAATATCAGTAAATGAGGTAGCAAGTAAACAAGTAGAGGCAGTCAATGTATAAAGCAAAAATTTTCAATCAAATTGAAGCACATGACAGGGACCCATTGTATCAAAGCAGCATGTAATGGCAGATGAACTGTTCAGCAATATAATAGACAGATTTGTAATTCTCACATAGAGCAAAGACATAGCAATAGCAACAGAAAATGCTAGATCTGCACTGGATAAACAGTGATGTAGCTCAGTTATCTGGTGGCCTGTACATTTCCCCCAAACTGACACACCAACAACTCAAACTTGATAAACAAAAAAAGTCTTAAAGTTGAAGATCAAATGTTCAGACATTGCAGCAAGCTGCTTGCCCCAGATGTAACAAGCAGCTTGCCATGCTACATAAATCAAACACTAAGCACTTTAGTACTTCAACCGTGTCCATAAATGCTGTATCAACATTCATTTATTAAGCCTATACTGTACTCCTGCACCATTGCACCTACCAACTGCATCCCCTAACAGCTTGCAGCCGAGCAGTCACTCTTTTGCCTCACCCTAGTTGTGGCTCTGATGTAAAAGAAAGGTCATTCTACACCAAATATGTTCTCAAAGTAGGAAAACCAAAGGACCACAGTCTACAACAGAATGGGCACTGGCTGACATTCCTACAGTCATTTAAATAAGATCCATGTGCATGGCCAAAATAAATATACTCCTACTGCTACAGATTCACAATAGTGAATTAGTTCCCAAATCAGTAGTTACCCATGTGTGAGGTTCACAAATGAATTGAAAGACATAATGACATAGGAGGACAAACTGACAGCTCTGTCTGGAAAAGCCCACCTACACTTGATTCTGCACACAGTGGGAAAAAAACAAGGAGTAAACTACTACACCACTGAAGTTCAGACACACTGAAAAGAAAAGCTACCACAATCTGGTCCAGCACTGCTACCCTAATGTGTTCCTTTTGTGCTTGGGAAGAGCTGTATATTGCAACCTTATCCCTGTATCAAACAGTCTCACACACAAACAGGCATACACAGGCTGAAAAAAATATCATTTCTGCACCCTACAAACTGCAAAGTATATGTTTGTATCTTTTGTGCTCTCCTGAAGAAAAATAAATAAATAAATAAAGTTTGCTGTGATTTCAACTAAGCAGAATAAAAAGAATTGTCAACACAAATAATGAATGTCTGCAGAAAACATAACAGAAGTGCAGCGCAGCTTTGGAAGTTACCAATAACCATGCCATACTACAGGTATGACAAACATGCACACGTTTCACACACACAGACACACACACACAAACACACTAGTACACACGCAGACACACACACACACACACACACACACACACACACACACACACACACACACACAAGACACACACACACACGCAAGACACAGGCAACGTACAGATACTATAAAATTAGTTAATGAATGACATCTGCATTTGTTTTAATATGGTCACTCTTTCCATAGCTATTAGTACAGATGCGATATGCGATTCAAACAAGTACTGTCTACATTCCACTGTTTTTTTTTTTTCCTAAGTAAATCTCATTGGGAAATCTGGCTTTACATCTCTTACAGAATTGAAAAGACTACTAGGTCGAACATACACGAAACGAAGAAGTCAAAGAAAGCAACACACGAGACCTCCACAGTCTACTTTGCTAAAGAGCTTGCACTCGAGTTGTACTTACATCCCTAATCTTGCTGCTGGCTACCTAATTATTTCCAGTGTATCTGAACATCAGTGCCAGAAGCCAATAAAAGTCAGACTCGGTTTGCTGTAGTAGCTACCCAAATTCCCAGATGTTAATAGCAAGCAAGATGCATTTTTGAGTGCAAGTGCCACCATGCCACACTGTTGTATAATGCAAACACTTTAGACAAATAAGTGTTTCATTTTAGTACTCACCAGGAGATGCTGCTGAAAAGCACTAATTCCATGAACTTTCCTGTGATGTTTTACTTTTTTGCAATCCGTTTCAGTTTTGGTGTTTGGCCCGTTGGTCACCTAGGAACCATTAGCTCTCATGGGACCGCAGTATTCAATTACTGTTTACAGGCGGAGCTATGGTAACACCAGCCACCAGGTTAAAAGCACAAGCTAACAAAGTTAACTTAGACAGCATGATGTAACATTTTCCTATTGATCTTCACAATCACAATCAACCGTTTCTAAAATTGAAATACAAAAGGTTGTCCATCCATCTTCTATCTAGTTAATCTTGAAAAGCTTAGTGGCTGATGTTGTTTTGATGCCAAAAGTCATGGCACCAAAATAAAACTAACCATTGATCTTTTAAAGAACAGAAGAATAACACATCAGAGAGAGTATGTGTGAAGGTGGGTGGCTGCTGGGGGAGGCGTGTTAGTCTGACAAATGGACTAAATTCCGTGTTATTATTCCCATGACCCCGACTTACCTTGGCCAAGCAAAATCAAATAAGCAGCAATGATGAACCAAGGAAGGGAGGGCCAGAGGCACAAAACAAAAATCCCAAGGCCAAAACTGCAGTTTGTGTAGCCCACGTGCTGCAGAGAACCAGTCCAGACCGCCAATGAGTCACTCATGTCAAGAGATAACAACAGGGAAGTACCGAAAGCCAGGGACGTCAGTGGTATGAAAGCATCACTGACTGGATGCTGTAAATAATGCTGAACATGAGTAGCCACTCAGATTCATCACATAGATGCAGAGGGAGGGCATAGAAGAACATAGTAGGGGCTGTGCTATATACTGTGGAAATTTGTGCTTTGTACTACAAAGTGGGGGAGGGCACAATTGCTAGCCTACAGTACGGGTGGGGTGGCAGTGAAAATAGGAAAACAAGTAAAGAAATGTGAACTAAGAAGTCATTCCATTAAATTGCGCCCTTTTGAGGCTCTCCTGTACAGCGCCCTAGGCAGGCCTAGTTCACCTATGCCTAAGGCTGGCCATACTTTTGAGAAACACAGCAGTATATCTTTGCTTTTTTTAAGTAAAAGTGGTATTTCCCCTTTAAAAAAACACATTTTTCACAATATTTAGAGTTTTGTCAGGGATCACTGTTTCTTGCTTAGGGCATTTATTATGGTATTTGGTGAAAAAAAATGTGTATTGTTTGTATAAACTTTGAATTTTGAAGGACAGAAAAGTTTACTGATGAACAGGCAGGAAACTGTGTGTCATTGTAATGCTTATGCTCATTTCATGACAACTTACCTGCCATTTTGATTCTGCGTGTGTGTGTGTGTGTGTGTGTGTGTGTGTGTGTGTGTGTGTGTGTGTGTGTGTGTGTGTGTGTGTGTGTGAGTGAGTGTACACACATAGGTTCATAGGTAGGTACTAGGCTATCTGCCTGAGGGCATTTATAAGCCTAGCCAGAGTGTGTCGGCTGTCGCCACCCCATTGATCAATTAACTGATCCTCTGTCAAGCAGAGCCAGTGAAGTGATCCCAGGGATGTATTTTCTGTTTCCCATCCACTCGTCAAGGTTTCTCTTGAAGAGTGTTAGTGAGGGGCTCTGCCTGATGTAATTTGGAATTTTGTTCCAAAGCATGGGGAGTCTATGTGACAGGATTCTATCCCTCCAGCATGTTCTACTTATTGCTGTGGCGAGGTTTAGCTCACTAGAGCACGTGGCTCGCAGTGACTTGGATTTCTTTAGGTGGAGCATGTCCATCAATTCTGAGTTGGACATGGCTTTGTAAGTCAGGCAGAGCTCACCTCTGAGTAAGCGATATGCCACTGAGTACAGCCAGAGTTTTTTCAGTCGGGCTGCATAGGACATATGTTTGAGGCCAGTAATCCTCTTGGTTAGGTACTTTTGTGGTCTTTCCAGCTGTTGGAAGTGTCTTGTGAGGTACATCCCAAATGGGGCATTGTACTCTATGATGGGTCTAATGAGTGACTAGTAGAGGGACACTATAACCTCTTTATTTCTAGATGTGAACCCTTTAGTAATTAGATGGGTCACATGGAAGGATTTCCTAACTACTTTGGCAATATGATTGTCACAGGAGAGATTACTATCTATCTGGGTCCCCTGATCTCTTATTACCTCTTCTGTATTAAGGGGGCTGCCATCTATGTGGTAATTTGTGGGTGTTTTGTTTTTCCCAAATGGGATGACTATGCATTTTTTGGCTTTTAGCTTGAGGCCATGACGTTGACACCAGGTGTCTGTCTCAGTAAGGCCCTTTTGGAGGATGTCCGTGTCAGCCATGAGTCAATTATGGCTCCCAGTTTGCAGTCTTCAGTGAACTTGGTTAGCCATAGTCCTCTTGTGTTTGCCTGTACTTCTGAGAAGTATATGCCGAACAGTAGGGGTCCCAGGACCAAGCCTTGCGGGACACCACTTGTGACTGGTTTAGAGTTGGACCTGGAGCCCGCTATTCTTACCGTGTGAGTTCTGTCTTTAAGCCAGTTGGCAACCCATCTCATGACGTAGGGGTTTATGTTCAGGCTGGTGAGTTTTTTTGTAATACCCGAGTGGGGAATGGTGTTGAAAGCCTTGGCGAGGTCAAGGTAGGCTGTGTGAACCACCTTTCCCTCATCTATGGCCTTGATGACTGTCTCGAAGAAGTCAACCAGGTTTAGTAGGCATGATCTGATCTTAACAAAGCCAAACTGGGTCAGGTCAAGTGTTTGGAGGTTCCCAGTGTCTTTGTTAATGAGTTCCATGATGATGTGCTCCATAGACTTGCAGTCCAGGCTAGTCAGGCTTATGGGGCGATAGTTACCAGGGTCAGTTGTGGCCCCTCCTTTGTGGAGAGGAATAACCGTTGCTGTGCGCCATTCTATGAGCACGTAGCCTGTGGAGAGGCTGAGGTTGAACAGCCTGTCTAGGTGGGGGGTTAGTTTGTTCTGTAGTTCGTGCAAGACGCAGCCTGGGGTACCATCTGATCCCATTGACGCTGTGTTTTTGGCTTTTGAAAAGGCTGTTTTCACCTGTGCGTCTGTGATTTTTAGGACACTACACTTTTCCAATATTGTTGTGGGACCTTTTGGAGGTGAGAGGGGGGTGATGTTTGCACTGAATCTATCTGCCAGGATGTTGGCAATATCAGTAGGTTCAGTATATTTTGTGCTATTTTGCACTAGTTCAGTGCATATCTGTGAGTTGCCACTTAGATTCTTAACATAGCTAAAGAAGGCTTTGTGGTTATCTTTTGAATCCTTGGCTATTTTTCTTTCGAAGTTAGCCTTGGATGATTTCATGAGGGACCTTAGTTTCTTACTGATACTGATCAGGGATGTCTTTCCTTCTTGGGATTTGCTTTTTTCTGAACTAGTTTCCTCCTTCTATTGTATAGCCTGCTTATTGCAGGGGTCCACCAAACTGGTTTCCTTCTCTTAGAGGAGTGAGTCTTGGTTTTGCTAGGGATAGTACAATCCATGCATCTTTGTAGGTGCTCATAGAGTGCATTTGTAAAGGTTTCTGCATCTTAGGCAGCATTATCCTTTAACGTGGGGCTTGTGAAACTTACCACCATTGTCTTAAGTAAGGTGAAGTTTGCTTTAGAATAGTTTTTTGTTGTGGTTTTCTTAGTTGGGGTAGTGATGGGGTGTGGACATCCAGAGTGATTACTTTATGGTCTGATCTAACCAGTGACGGGTTGACCTCCAGTGTGGAACACCTGTCGCCCATGTTGGTGATGACCAGGTCCAATATGTTTTCACCTCTGGAAGGGGAATTTACAAGCTGATCCAGGGCATTTGAGTTAATGAATTCCAGGAAGCACTGGGCCTGGGAATTTGTACTCAAGTAGTTTTCCCAGTGAATGGTAGGATAATTGAAATCACCCAATATCAGAGTGTTAAGTAGGACCTTCATGTTTTCTAGTGTCTCCAGAAAGGTGGAGTGGTGGTCCTGGGTCATGGAGGGTGATCTGTAGCAGGCCACAATTTACATTGCAGATTTGCCCAATGTTAGTTGCACATGGATGATCTAAGAGGTATCATGCTGCACCACTAACCTGGAGGTGTAGGTATCCCTGATGAATATGGATACACCCCTTCCTTTTGTGTTTTGGTCCGTGTTCTGTGGCCGAAACGTGTGGTATGAGTTGCAGCCCGGTAGTGCTGGTGTGCTCTCTGGTGCCTTTAACCAGGTTTCAGTTACTGCACAGATGTCGATGTTCTCCATACTGAGAAGTGCTTGGAGCACGTGCATTTTAAGATTTAAACTCCTGGCGTTGAGTAGCATAACCCCCAGTTTTTTGTTAATTCTGCTGTTTACATAGGTGGGTTTGACTTTTGAGCCTTGCCTAAAAAAGGCACTATGGGGGCAGCAAGAGCCTTGGCCAGAATTCGAAAGCCTAGGGTTGACAGGTGCAAGCCATCTCTTGCAAAGCAACGCGGCTTGTCGAGCATATCATCCCAGGCTGACAGACACTGGATCCCCTTTGAATGACACCAGAAGCTTAGCCAATTGTTGAAATTGATCATTTTTTCTTTATACTGAGGTATCATTCTTGGTGAGGGCAGGATGCTACTCAGGGTCAGGGTCATACCAGCCTGGGCTGCATGATCAGAGAGCTCTTCCATGTCTCTTTTCATGTAGTCCAGGGAGGTACATCTCAGGTCATTCACACCAACATGAACAATGACAGAGTCATATTTGTACTTGTTCTGGAGTGACCTGAGTGCTTGTGTTATGTGGCAGATTCTGGCTGCCGACAGGCAGCTAACAGTAACCTTCTGCTTGCCCAGCCTAGTGAGAGGGACATCAGTGTTTGGGTGTCTGCTTTGGAGGTCTCTAATGCTTTTGCAGGTTTTTATTTAGAGCCTCCGAGTATGATTTTGTGTATTTATGTGTATTTTTTGCCAGTGCTGTTTTAGTCTGTGTGCAGCTGGAGGTGTGGTGCAAGTGTTAACCTTCTCCTCTTGACTGTCTGTTCTAGTCTTGGGTGGAGACAGCTTAGCTTCCAGTTTGGCTGTATAATTGCATCTCTCGCACATGTTAGTGTTTTGTGGTAGGAGGAGAGGGTTGGCTGTGTACATGAGGCAGTTGTAACATTGCCTCAGGATACCCAGATTCACCAGCTGGACTGGAGAGTGCACCTGAAGTTGCACTTTGGTCATGCCTGAATAGTAGAATGAGCTGCTTAGTCGCTTGGTTGGTGAGGGGTGAATAAAGAGCCTTGCCCTGCTGGCAGTCAGTGTCAGGGTATATTAGTGCTTGCTATTAGGCATGAAAAAGTGCTGGGCTGTAAGATGCTTTTTGAGTGCTTAGGTTGAGAGTTAGACTAGTTTCAAGGGAAAAACTGAAGAGGAGACTTAGTGGAGCCTGGAATAATTTAACTGTAGCTAACCGGCACTGCCCAGTGCGCAAAACCGTGCAAATGCAGTTTTTATAGTAGGGAAATGAAAGAGATAGAAATTAACCCAAAATGGCCAATAAACTACTAACTTCTGGGCTGGAACCACTCCTCCAGTGACAGATAGGTTGCTCAAAGATCTCCTCTCTCACAGGTGAACAGAGAAACTTCCTTCTATCCAAGTAAGGTATGGGCAACTCACAAACTAGTATCACAGCCCTGAATTCAGAACTAGCCTGAAAACTGGACTATACTAGCTTAAAAAGGCGGGAAACAAGGAATTTTTTTGTTTTTTGTTTTTTTGAAAAGATAAGGCAAAAACAGTAAAAAATACACTTAAAACAGCTTTAAATGACTACAAACAATCAGAAAAGACTATCGCACTTTAGTGTGTAGCCTACAACAGTTAAACAAATTATTTAAACAAAAAACAACTTTTTAAAAGTGCAGACAGTCAAATAAGTACAATATGTGAAAAAAAAGCTTTTAAATCACAATAAATGCTGGAAAATCTGCGTTTAGGCAGAAAACAGTTAAGTACAGCAAGAAAGTACAGAAAACTGATACTTAATCACTCCAAAGTCTCTCTTCTAAGCTAGAAGGCTTGTATCAGTTTAAGGCTTTCTAGTGCTACCCAGTATGTTAGTTACTGGAAAGATGGGAAACAAGCGCTGATGTGGCCTTTTAAACCAGAAACTTGAGACAGACAAACTGTCCAAATGGTCAATAAACTACAATGTCTGGGCCAAGAACCCCTCCTCTCATGGTAGATAGGCTACCTAGTGCTTACCACTCCCACTGATAAGCTAGAAGGCTTTCTTCCCACACAGAAAGGCTTGCGGGGCTCAGAAGCTTACCAACAGTCCTGGGTACAGCAACTCTGTATCTGGACTAGGATAGTTACAGGAAAGGTGTGAAACAAATGCAAGTGCAGCTTTTAAACCAGAATGCTGAAAGAAATGGAAAAAATACTGCCCAAACGGCCAATAGCCACAATTTCTGGTCCAGGAACCACTCCTCTTGTGGTAGATAGGCTACCTAATGCTTGCCACTCCCACTGATAAGCTAGAAGGCTTCCCTCCAACACAGAAAGGCTTGGGGGGCTCAGAAGCTTAAAAAGGGTCCTGGATACAGCAAATCTGTACCTGGACTAGACTAGTTACAGGAAAGGTGGGGAACAAGTACAAACGTAGGCTTTTAAGCCAGCAAGTTGAAAGAGATGGAAAACTGCCCAAACGGCCAAATAAACTACAATTTCTGGGCCAAAACTCACTCTTCCCATGGAGGATAGGTTACCTAGTGCTTACTACTCCCACTGATAAGCTAGAAGGCTTCCCTCCAACACAGAAAGGCTTGGTGGCTCAGAAGCTTACTAACAATCCTGGATACAGCAACTTTGTAACCGGACTAGGCTAGTTATGGGAAAGGCAGGAAACAGGCACAACTGCAGCTTTCAAACCAGAAAGTTGAAAGAGATGGAAAAGACTGCTCAAACAGCCAGTAGCTACAATTTCTGGGCCAGGGACCACTCCTCTTGTGGTAGACAGGCTACCTGATGCTTACCACTCCCACTGATAAGCTAGAAGGCTTCCCTCCAACACGGAAAGGCTTGGGGGGCTCAGAAGCTTACAAAGAGTCCTGGATACAGCAAATCTGTACCTGGACTAGACTAGTAACAGGAAAGGCAGGAAATAAGCGCAAACACAGATTTTTAAATCAAAAGGTTGAAAGAGATGGAAAAGCTTCCCAAACGGCCAATAAACTATAATTTCCGGGCCAGAAACCACTCCTCCTGTGGTAGATAGGTTACCTAGTGCTTCCCACTCCCACTGATAAGCTAGAAGGCTTCTCTCCAACACAGAAGGGCTTGGGAGGGGTCAGAAGCTTACCAACAGTCCTGGATACAGCAAATCTGTACCTGGACTACATTAGTTATAGGAAAGGCGGGGACCAAACGCAAAACAGGCTTTTAACCAGAAAGTAGAAAGAGGTGGAAAACTGCCCAAACGGCCAATTAACTACAATTTCAGGGCCAAAACCCACTCTTCCCATGGTAGATAGGCTACCTAGTGCTTACCACTCCCACTGATAAGTTAGAAGGCTTCCCTTGTGCAGTGCTGACAAGGGAGCTCTCTTTTACTATTACTTTTTATTACATAAGAGACTGGAGAAGTGTGGTGAGTGCAAGTATGCTGCTTGTGTACACTCATTGACTAGTTACCTTCTCTCCAACAACCTCCAGCAATGCTTACCATTTTTGGTGTTTCTTTCCCTGTTTCAACATGGATAATAACTCCAGAATGGCTGACTCTTCTCCCACAGTGCCTAGAAAAAAAAAAACACTTACCAAGGAATTCTTGATATTGTTGTAGACACACTCTATACATCAGCTGATTGTGGGTGAACCTGCAATGGCCATTGTTTATTCTTCAGACCATTCACTTACCTCTCTGAAGAATAAACAATGGCCATTGTTTATTCTTCAGACCATTCACTTACCTCTCTGGATTCCTCTGTTGTAGCCCTTTCTGCCAGCATGAACTGGGGGTCAGATGCAACTTCTTCAGCTGTTTCAGTGTCAAAAAAGGGCACTAAAAAAATCTACTCTGGGACTGGAAAACACTCTGGGAGATTCTTTTCAGGGTAACCGAGGAAAGAGACCATTAGACGGGCATTCTTCCTTTGAATCAGTTCTGTTCCACTGGAACTCCTAGTAAGAAAAAAATAAATAAACTTTGTTCTTCTAATGAAGTTATTACTGTTAAAACATGAGTTCCTTAGCTTGGGTAGATGGGCTTTACAGGCAGTAAATCCTGTTGCACAGAATCCTTTATAGCTGGGCATTCACTGTAAAATTATTCCTGAGGAGACAGGATCTGATGATTCCTATTTTAACAGCGATAGGGCTTCTCCTAAAGATTCTCAAGTCCAACTCTGTTATTGTGAGGAAAACTTTAATTTTCGTCCTAATGTGGAGGAATTTTCTTTTAATCAGATCATTTACGGGATGAATTAAGTATTTTTGTGGGAACAAACAGATGTTCCAGCTGAATTGAGGGGATATTATGATGTGTTACAAATGGATATACCTCATTCCTTTCCTGTTCCTACTAAGCTTCCAGCCATGGATGATGTATTGAGTGCTTCCTGCACTTATCCTGATATCCAGCCACCAGTCCCTAAACAAGCAGATAAGCTGTATAAGGTACCTCTGGCTAATAAACGTCTTTTCTCTCACCTTAGGTCAGACCGAGCTACCATTTCAAGTTTGTCTCACACTCGCGACAGAATGGTGCCTGATACCAACCCTTCACTTGTTGATGAGGAGGGTAAAATGTTAGACTGCACAGATATGACAGTGATTTCTTCTTTCACTTTAGCCTTCAGAATTCTGAATTACCAGGCGGAAAGTTGGAAATTTAAGCTATGTCTTGTTGCCAGTCTGAGATAACTGGCTTCCTCTCTTTCTACAGAAGAAAGCTGTTTTCTGCATTAGACTGTTTGTACCCTTTCGCAAGTATCTAAACATGCTTTGACTGTACAGACTCTGTGCCTAGGGCCATTGCTACTGCTACAGTATTGAAAACATATGCTTAGGTACGTAACCACGTAACCAAAAGTTTTCTGATGAGGTAAAGTCTGAAATCTTGAATTCATCTTGAGATAAGGAAGTATTGTTTGGCTCCTCTGCAACACTGGTTCACAAACAATGTGATGAAAGAGGGAAATTCATTCAGAGAGTTTCTAAGGTGTTTCATGTACTTCAACATGAATATTATAGGATTTTATACAAGAAGTCCAAATAAACCTTACAGAAGCTGTTACCTGTCATTCCTCATCAGTTACCTAGTAACTCTAGATCTAAAAAATTAAGATATTCCCATAGGCTTCAAAAAATTTCTAATGTTCTCTGTTTCAAGGTCATATTAAGAGTTCTCTGCATTACTTCCTGGTTCTCTCTTTAGCTGACTTGTTGATCTTTGCAGAATCTTAATCTAGTTGTCAAGATGCATTAACATGTGTGATGTCTTTTGTCCAATCCTGGCTTCCATATAAATACTGCAAAATCCTCCTTGATTCTGTCTCACAGGATTGTGTTTCTGCAGTGCCTTACATATTCTTTTCTTCAAAAGAATAATGCAAGACAAGACGGATCTTTGTCTAGAATTTTTCTTGAACTTTTCCAGTCAGTCTCATGGTTTCTATGATTCTCATGATACCTTTTGCCAGATTACACATGTGAAAGATACAGTGGTTTCTAAAAGCACATGGACCCAGCATATGCATTCTCTAGATTATCAGATTCTAGTTTGGGGGTTTATAAAAAAATAAACTATTTTGGTGGAGACAACAAATTGAACTGAACAAAGGTCTTCCCTTCTCTCCCCAGACACCAATCCAATCTGTTACCACAGATGTGTCCGATTTTGCTTGGTAAGTAGCTTCCAGATGGGTAAAAGTGTAAGGGCTATGTATCCTTCAGACAGACCAAAGCTTATCAACATAAAAGAGATGTTCCTGTGATCGATACCTTAAAGTCTATTCATCACCTGTGGATCCCAGGTCTGTTCAAGTCATTATAAACAATACCACAGCCATATGGTATATAAGTAAGCAGGGAGGTACAAGGCTGTACCCCTTATACAGGCTGAATGTGATGGCTTGGGAGGTAGCTCTTCAGCATTCCTTAACCCTCCAAGCATCTTACATTCTGTCAGAGCAAGACATAATGGCAAATAAGCTGAGCAGGACTAGGACAGACCCTCACAAATGGAAATTGAATAAGGGAAGTCTTCCAGGAATTGATCCAGTTGTGGAGAAGACATCAAATAGATCTGTTCACCTCCTTTCAAAACACATCAATAGACAAGTTTTGCCACAAGGCTCCTTGCAAGCAAGCCTGAAAAATAGATGCATTTTTACTCCCTTGGAAGGGAATTCTCCTTTTGTATGTTTCCACCCTTTCCACTGATTTTTAGAGTAATACTGAACATTCAAAAGGATACCCCAGAAATAATTGTGGTGACCCCTTTTGGCCCAGGCAGCCCTGGTTCACTCTTCTTATGCAAATGGCAAAGGGCAATTACATGAGCTTGCTCACACAAAAAGGGGAGTTTAATATACCCCTTATATCAATCAACGTCAACTGACTTTCTGGATGATTTAATTTTAATAAATTTTAGGTACTTATTTCATGAGGATGTGTGACAGGTACTAAAAGAAGGCAAGAAAGCCTGCTACTAGAAAATTATATGCTGGTAAATGGAAGCAATTTTCCATTTGGTGCATAGTCAATAATCAGGGTGCCATCCAGGGATTGTATTTGTGTGACTTACTTTCCTCTGGCCTCATTTGCTCATTAAAAGTCATCTCACAGCCATTTCATTATGCCTGCCCATGGATCCTCCTCTTTCTTCTCTGCTTGTTGTCAAACAGGTTCTGGAAGGAGGTTTACACCTGAGATCTCCTCGTAAACAGATTGCTCCTCCTTGGGATCTCAACTATGTGCTGGAGAAATTGACTATGTCACCTTTTGAACTTGCTCTTCTAGTTTATTTATTGTGCTTGACATAGAAAGTTTTACTCATTATTATCCTGACATTTGTAAGCTCTTATGATGAGTGAGGGTCCGAATGGAGAGATGAAAAGTCAGCAAGCAAAGGAGAGTAGTAGTGCTGAAATTGAATTCATCCGGAAGTCTTGGTGAGTACCTGCATGAGGTGGACCCTGTTTTCTACAAAATCTCACCAAGGTGACATTGATATATAGACTGTATTCATATAGCATATATCATGGACAGAAGTAGGTTAAACATTGAAAGAGATAGCTGGGTGCACAAGACCTAGGATAAAAAAGTGCCCAATCCCGGTAGGTGCACTGGTGCCAAGACTGGAAAAAATGACAGTGTAGAATCCTCAAAATACAGAAACATTCCTACAATGGGGCCAGGCCAGGCCAGGCCCAGGGGCAGGGTCCCCCCCCCCATTGTAGAAGGAAGTAGCTGTCCATGAAAATCATAAAAACTGATAGGCCAAAGAAGAGCCATAAAGACGATAGAATAGACTATTGAGGATGAGAAAGAAATTATGTATTGTTACCATTATACAAAAAGACCAGAATCTCCAGACACAAGATATATAAAATGATTAAGAGAGAAATTAGATGAAAGAAAAATACTTCCACAAGAAAAACTGTCAGAAGCTTCAAATGAAAATCTACATTTATTAATACAACAGATTTGTGAAAAACAGTACATAGATCAAGAAACATTGATCTGTTTGGAAAAAGAAGCATCTGAGGAAGTCCAAAAATATAAACAACAAAACCAAGAGATATTTGAAAAGTATAAAAAAGAAATATGGACATGGGAAGAGAGATTTGATATGGTGCAATATTTATGCAAAGGAGAAAGACAAATTAATCAATATAAAGAAGGCAGCCCCCAAAGATATTTGAAGAGAAATACAGGCAAAGGCATCCAGATATGAAAAATTGCACAATAAAAAATTAATATCACAAAGATGGAATATAGAAAAGAAGATTAGGAAAGTAGAAGTTAAAAAAAATAGAAGTTGAAGTTAATGAGTGCCTGTGAAGTGAAAGATTTGGTGCAGAAGGTTTAACACAAGTTACATCACAGCATGATGGAATGAGTCCCCAAAGTAAGGAGAATCAGGACGATCAGGAGACATCAGAAGAAGAAATATGGACATGGGAAAGAAAAAGAGATTTAATATGGAGCAATATTTATGCAAAGGAGAAAGCAAAACTAACCAATATAAAAAGAGCAGCACCAAAGATATCTGAAGAGAAATACAGGCAAAGGAATCCAGACATGGAAAACTTTACAATACAAAAATAAGAAGACAAAGATGAAAAGTAGAAAAGGAGATTAGTAATGGAGAAGTTAAAGAAATAGAAACTGAGGTTATGTAGTACCTGCGTAGTGAAGGATCCGGTGTAGAAAATCTAATTCAGAAAGCACCACAACAGGACAGAGCAATGGATATCCAAATTAAGGGGAAACCAGTGGAACAGGAAGAAATTAGTCAGGTGCCATATGAAGATAATTTGGAGCCTTCCACAGGAAACCAATATAAATGTTCACTTGAAGCTAGACAGTAAGAAAAGGAACAGGAAACTGGAATCTCTGATGCAGTCAATGGTGAGGAGTGATAGGCCAGTGAGTTCACATATGACAGAGCAACGGATGGCACAGGATGAAATTGAACAGAATGTGCCACAGGAAGATGCTATAGAACCTTCTATAGAATGCCTGCAGGAAATAAAAAACAATAGATGTGCCATCAGTTTGGAAGAAAATGAGCTAAGAAATGAGTTGCTTGATTTAATAGACATAGATATATCAAGATTAATGAAAGAAATAGACTGCAGAAGGTTAAAAAAAACAAAAAGTCAGAAGTCTGATAAAACAGATGAACACAGTAATTATGACTATTCATAGAGATCTATGTGATATAACAGAAGTAAACAGGATATATTACTGTGCAGCTAAATTAATAACTGATAAATTTCTACAACAAGAACACAGGGTAGTGAGGAAAACGAAGAGGAGAAATCTAATACCATCATGGAAATATCAAACAGAGAAAATTATAAAGCAGTTAAGACAAGAAGTGTCACTGTTAGAAGACTACAGTAGAAGGAACAGATCAACAAAAATATTAAGAAAGATAGATGTGATAAAAGCAATGCGCAGTATTAGAACAGACCAGGATCTATCATGCAGTATCACAAAGAGCAAACTAAAAATTTCAGCACAGGCGGAAACACTTAAAAGATATAAAGATAAATATAAAGGAAAAGTACAAAATAAACAATTTATTAATGACCCAAAAAACTTTTATAGAGAACTGGGAAACAAGGTAAAAGGAATTGAAAGACAACCAAAAAAAGAAGAAATAGATAAATTTTAGTGAAGTATCTATGAAGATCCTATGAAACATAACAAAGATGCTAAATGGATATACGAAGTAAAAGAAAGAATTCGAAGTTTAAAGGTACAGGATATGAAATGGGATGAAGTAACAGTCAGAGAGATTGAAACAAAGTTAAGAAAAGCCTCATATTGGAAAACCCCAGGCCCAGATGCAGTACCTAATTTCTGGTTAAAAGTATCAATATCTTTGCATGAAGATTTAGCCATGAGTAAGAACTATTTATATGCGCACCCTGAATAGATACCAACCTGGCTTACAACAGGAAAAACAATGCTCCTTCTTAAGAGTGAACCTGCAAGCTACTCTAAAAATTATAGACCAATAACTTGCCTTCCAACAATGTATAAACTATACAATTGATACCGACAGAGTCTATAGTCATTTAGAAGAAAACTCAATTATGGCAATAGAACAAAAGGGCAATAAAAGAAAGTCATATGGAACAAAGGATAATTTGCTGTTAATTAAAGTCATAGTGGAGAACCCCCAAAAGTGGAAGAATTTAAGTATGGCCTGGATTGACTACAAAAAAGCATTTGATAGTATCCCACATTCATGGATAAAAGAGTGCTTAAAACTGTATAAGATATACCCTACATTAATCAACTACACTACAGTGACCATAAAACAGTGGCAGACCACTTGGCAATTAAGCTATGATAAAGGACAGATTATTATTCTATGAATAAAAATTCAAAGGGAGATATTCCAGGGTACTCTCTGTCACTGCTACTATTCTGCCTTGTCCTTAACCCATTGAGCTGTCTACTTAACAGCTTAAGCTATGGCTGTAATTTAGCTCCTAGAAAACAACAAAGTGTAAAGACTTCTCATCTTCTCTTTGTTGATTTGAAACTGTATAGCTCATCAGATGAGGAACTGAAAGTACAACTGCAAGTTGTCAAAACTTTTTCAGATAATATAAGAATGTCATTTGGTCTTGATAAATGTGCAAAAGCAACCTTTAAAGCAGGAAAACTGCAGCACCAAGACAACATCAGTTTAGGACAAGAATTTGATATAAAAGAACTTGAAAAAGAGGGAGTGTATAAATATTTGGGAACTGATAAAGGATTAACAGTAAAACATGAACAAATGTGAATAAAAGTTAGTAAGGAGTACTTCAGAAGAATAAAACTAATATTGAAAACAGTGTTGACATCTAGGAACACAATCCAAACTATAAACTAATTTCCTCTTCCTGTCCTAACTTACAGTTTTGGAGTGACTGACACCAAAATGTGTTGGATAGATTTGATAGGAAAACAAGAAGGATGCTTCATGCTCACCAAATGATTTATAAAAATCAGTGCATACCAAGATTATATATTCCCCGTTCCGAAGGAGGGATGGGCCTCCTTGAAATTGGTTACATATATAGATCTGCAGTCATGGGACTCCGCTTTTATCTGCTGACCTCACAAGAACCCAAATGTAGTGAAGGTTTGGAAACATGAGGAGAATAAATCTAAGATGACTTCTCTGCATATCGGTGTCAAGCAAGAATGTAAATAAAACCACAAGTGAATGTGCCAAAAAACAAAAGAACCTCATGTTGATCAGGAATGAATGCAAGAACAGTTAAAGAGGGGCAAACTCAAACCAAGAGATGAAAGGTTAATATTGCCGGCACAAGGTAGTGGGCAATGTACACGCTGGTTTATAAAGTGCATTGAAAATGTGAGAGAAACAGACAAATGTAGGTTTTGCAAAACAGAATTGGAAATAGTTGCACACCTCATTGCTGGTTGTGAAATGCTAATGGCAGAAGGACTGTATACTGAAAGGCATAATAATGTGGCAAGACTGTTGCACTGGGGATTGTGCAAACGTTATGGTATTGAAGTGGCTGAAAAACACTGGAAACATAAGTCACAAAGCATCATAGAAAATGATGAAGTCTACATCACATGGGATCATCCATTACCAACAGTTCAAAAGATAGATGCTAGAAAAATGGATATAGTGGTCCAAGAAAAGAAGACAAAAGTAGCATTGATCATTGAAATTGCCACACCCACTGACTATAGTGTCCCGCGTATAGAGAGACACAAAGTCATAAAATATCAGAATTTGCAAGCAGAAACTAAAGCAATGTGGAAGAAAGATACCCAGATAGTTTGAATAGTAATAGGAGCAACGGGTCTTATAAAAAGACTCTACAATCATATTTAGATATGCTACCAATACATGTAAACTCTGTACGAATTGCAGAAGGAGCCATTACTGGGCATATTGCAGATGCTGCAAGGAGCACTTTTGGCTGGCATCAAAGAGCGAAACAATACTATTTCATGAACTTTAATCATACTCTGACTTAGGAATGGGGTCCATTCTCGTCATGGTATTAGAAACCCAAAAGATTTGGAGAAATTTAAAAGTGAGTCAATCCTATATGACTTTCCTTAGGAATAGAGTATCTTTAAGAAAAAAAAAAAACTCTTATTCATGCTCAAAGTGTTTTCAGAGTTTACTTTTAATCAAGCATCAATGTTCCAGTTTTCTACCCAGAACCTAAATAAAACAGGGAGAACAGCGTCTGCATATTCTGAACATTCATAGGCTGCTCAGGTACCCATCGTGACAGAACTAAGCACTTTCAAAAATTTGATTGGCTATTTATTTCTTATCAAGGGGCAAAACGAGACATCTTGTGTCTAAACAGACAGTTTCAAGGTGGTTACCCTCAGCTGTTGTTGTTGTTGTTGTCTTTCAGGTTTTCCCGGTTAGGGGTCGCCACAGCAGAACTCCGGTCCGCTAATGATTGGCAGTAGATTTTCACAAACGCCAAGGTGCCAGCTCGACATTCAACCTTCAACGAAGGTACGCCCATGTACGCATGTCTTTTGAATGCCCACCCAACACCGGGGAGGACATGCAGACTCCACACAGAAGGCACTCCCCGCACTCCAGCAGAGAATCGAATGGGAGAACCTCTTGCTGTGAGGCAACAATGCTACCGCTGCACCACCGCAGAATTATTTGTTTTTTGTTATTCCCACCATGGCAAATTAATTCCAGACAGTATTGAGGCATGTTCCACTACAGCCTTGTCTTCTTCAATGGCATACTGGAAAGGGGTTGACTCTAAAAGCATAATAGATTGTCTCTTGTACATACAAACTGGATTCCTTTAATAGATCAATGTCAAACCTTGCTAGGACCATTCCACATGGGGTGCTGGATCTTCCCCCAGAATAACCTGACTACCGCAAAAGAAGGAATGACAAACAGTACAGTTGTGCACGATGTCCAGCAGAGGCAATGATGAACATATTGCAGTTGTCTAAGGTACACTTACAAAACAAAAATAACTGCTTCCCAAGACCCAATGAACAAAGAAACCACTGGGTGAGGCTGTGATGAATTGCTGTGACAGGTTTATTGCACAAGGCAAACAGCTGAACACAAATTAAATAAAATAATTTAAAATGATTTCTTTCATCTCCACACATAGTTAACTGGGACTTCATCAGAACCGTATGAGAACATGATTACTCCCTATAAACCTGCAAGTATATGTCACATGATAGTAATTTAAAAAATAACAAACCTATTTCTTTAATACAAACATTCTGTTAATGTTAAAAACTATTATAACTTTCACAAATAATATTCACCATTAAAATTTCAGTATTAAAAATCCCATGCTTAAAAACTCAGTATTAAAAACCTTACTGTTAAAACAAACAAACTACCTCATAAATTATCCAATAAACAGAGCGTGCTCTGCAGTGTTTATATGAAGAAGACAAAAATAAAAAAATATAAATAATATGTGTCATCTTTAAAGAACATATAAACTGTATAGAGTACATAGAACAATTTGCTGGATATAAAGAAATGAGGCCTGATTCATAAAGGTTACCACAAAGTGTACACTGTGTGTACATTTAGTGTAACCAACTCATTATAGCTAAGTGCACCTCCAGGCGTTTTTGCAGTTACCCCCTACTGCACCTCTAGGCATCAAATATTGCCTGTTCATATTTGCATTAATAATCCCAAAACTATGCTACATACACAGTATCAGAATATTTGTATCTTGAAGCATACATGATGGGAAATACAACTGTACTGATATTTGACCTCTGTTTAATGCATTTAAAGAGATATTTAATATTATCTGTATACTGTTTATTTGTATTGTAATAATTTTCATATTGCTCCAAATATCTCAACATTCAGGTAACACAGGCAGAACTGCATAACGTCATATGAAAGCTCACAGCTATATGAAGAAAATCCTGCTAGCAGTATGTGTCTTGCTTGAATGGTTACTGAGATATCGTAATCTGTTTATACCACATTACAGAATTAATATTCACTGCCTTTATTTCGGCTTATAAAATCCAGTTTAAAGCATCAAACTGAATGAATGTTACTAATGAAAAGATTAATTTATCCTGAATAGTTTGCCATTTACAGTTTTCTTTTAACACTTGTGGTTCCAGATATATGGTTATTTGTTTGAGCTGTAAGGTGATAACTTCATTTTTTAAAAGCCATACCCACTGGAAGTTAAAGGTACATGCTCAAAAGAGCTGTACTGGAAGGAATGAGTTAATAGACAGTGCATGCATTATCGTAGGGAAGTTCTTGAATTCAGAAAGTGTACACAAAGTCACACCCATGTCTCAAACACATAATAAACCAGTTATAATTGGAGATCTAATAATAATCTTCTGCATGATACACACACACACACACACACACATATATATATATATATATATATATATATATATATATATATGTATATTTATATATATATATATATATATATATATATATATGTACTTTCAAATCTCAAATTATTACAATCCTAAATTCCATAATATCGAGACGACAATATCAAAAATGCAAAAACCCAAAACTCCAAAACACCGACTTTCAAAATATCAAAAAACTAAACAGAAACACAATCTTCCTACCAACACCATAAAAACCATAACAACAACAAACAAACCAAAAACAACCTATTAATATCCACCCTCCCATGTGGGGGGGGGGAGGGGCTGCATCACCCACACCCCTTCTACTTATATATATAACTCCAAGGTCGCACTACCACAAAGAAAACTGCAAATCTACCATTACATGCCCTTCACTTTCACTGCACACTTTTAAAACCATACACACAAAACACACCATACCGCTACAAAAATATGCACTTACAAAACCAACACATACATACCATCACCTACCTATTACAGTCTACTCAGCAAATTTCCAAACAACTTAAAATATAAAACATTTCTCTTCCAAACCCTTACACACTGAACACCTACATTAAGCTTCCATACATAACCACAAATAAGCCATCATATCCAACAAACCACTACACCTTAAAGTTGCAGTATACAATTCAGAGCAACACCACACCAAAACTAATACAGGTTCAGCATTCTCAGATTGGTATTCTGAATGTTCGGTAAACTGCATACTCATATATATATCTATATATCTAGCTATATATAAAAAAAGATATATATATATATATATATATATATATATATATATATATATATATATATAGATAGATATAGATATATATAGATATAGATATATGGGTCTACTTCACAGACTCAAACATCCAAATGTTCAACTTTCATATGGCTGAGATCATAAGATCAAACATATGAATGTTCAAAAATGTGAAAATAAAATGTTACAGTATACAATTCAGAGCAACACCACACCAAAACTAATACAGGTTAAGCATTCTCAGATTTGTATTCTGAATGTTTGGTAAACAGCATACTTTTATATATATATATATATATATATATATATATATATATATATATATATATATAGCTATATGTATATATATATATATATATATATATATTTATACATATTTTATATATATCTATATATATATATATATATATATATATATATATATATATATATATATATATATATATTTATATATATATGGGTCTACTTCACGAATCATTTCAGACTTCATCCCCTTCAGACTATTCATGCCAGTATACAATGTAGAGCAGCAGTTTTGCTGGCTGGAGAGCACCCATTGGTATATTGGAGCTTTGTCGTGCCTTTCAACTGTAAAGATTTCATAGAATCTCCAGATTTTGCTTCATATTTAGATTTGTTTTTCATAGGGTTGTAGTTTTGGCAGTTAATGGCAAAGCATTAAAGCCTAAAGTTAGGAGATAATGCCAGACATTTGAGTTATTACTTTATACTATTCAGGGGATACCGCAGCCCCTTTTTGATTTATGGATTGTGAACACCTATTGCTCTAAGTGGTGGAGAAGTATGGGCTTTGCCTGCATTGTCTGGGCTAAGAGGTTGAGAGATATATGTGTTAGTTTTTGTCATTGCTTGCAAGCAAATGGATAGAACCTGGCACACTTACTAATGGCTTAATATGGTAGATTAACAGCCTCAACTGGGAAGGTTAAACCGGTTTAAAAAAAAAAAATAGGAAGGGAGCCCTAGGTCATAATTACATTTGAAAGAATTGTTGGGGGGGGGGTATTGCAGTGGGTCCCCTTGATAGCACTGTAAGCTGCTAGTAAGCTATTAGGTTTGCTGCATTTTGACCGTTTGTTCAACATTATGTTTGGTTAGGGTGCCTCATTTGGAGATGGAAGGTTAAGAGCTAGGCAGATGGTTTTGCAATTAAAGTTAGCTTGACTTATACAGGGCGCTAAGTGATGTGCTATGGAATCGCAAGGTTTCTCCGGTTGTGGATACTGATAGGTTCCCCTCAGGTGTGGGGTTTAGTTGTCACATATTCGATTGGTAGTTAAATTTATAGTGGGTGTTTCATAGGTATATTGGAAGAATAGCTTCTGTTATGGTTGCTTTGTCATAAATGGTGTGGCGGTGGTACACTCCTTCCCAGGTTGGCAGAATAGGTTTTTGAAGATGTCTTGAAATGTGCATTATGTATTTTAGATTTACATGTCTTTTCTTTCTTGCAGATGGGGGTTTTTTGGAATGCTACTGCAATAATTTGGAATAGGTGGGTAAAAGTGGAACCTTCTCATTACATCTTAGAGGATTTACTTTTGTCTGTTCCTTTGTAGATGGTGGTATGATGAGTACCAGTTGTGGTGCTACACAGTGAGTTCGCAGATGATGGAAGCAGTGGCGAGCAAGGAGGTTGCACATGGGGAGCACAAGTGGGCAACAGTTACTGATGGAAGTAAGTGGATTTCAAAGTTGTTGAGTTTTGATAGAGGATTTACACTGCTAGCCAGAGAAGGACAGGCATTTGAGCTTGTGATCTCAGGGTTAATTGGGGGTGTAATCTGTACTATTAACAATTTCAGTATGTTAGATCAATGTTTGAAAGGTGTCTGCAATGGGCTTGTGGTTACATGTAATGCATTTTAGTGCTCAATAAGGCACGTCACAGTGGATGGAGTTCATTTAGAGGGAGTGGAGTCACCAGTCTCTTAATATCATAAAAATGTATTTGGCTACTGGTTTTGGGGTGATTACAAGCTAGACAAGGCAGCTCTATTTACAAGCTAGACAAGTTTGGCTTTTATTTCTGTGGGTAGCATTGATCACTCTTGTCCAAAGGGGATACGAGTCAAAAAAAAAAAAAAAGGTGACTGGTCCCATATTTTGGTGAAGAGTGTGGCAAACACTCGATGGTTGTGGCAGGGGTCCTTGTTAGTACCTCCACGGTAAGAATTATTGGTATAGTGCATGTAGAATTTATTGTTTTTTCTTTTCCTTGCAGATTGCTGAAGTGCAGAAGGCATCATGTGGTGGCTTGAAAAGGGGATCTGAAAGGTGATGCTTTGTGATAGAATGGATGTTGCCACTGGAATGGGGCACAATAAAGGCCTGAGTAATCACCTTATTAAGGCATGTTACAGCTCTGTGTTTAATTAGTGGGAGCTGATTATTGTATTGGTATAGGGGGCAAGTAAGAAAGACATAGGTAGGGTGGCCAGGGGAAAAACTGTTGGGGCAGTTTATGGAGAGTCTGGAGATCCCACAGGATGAGTAGAGTCATGACATTCATAGAAGCACAGGAACTTATTAGGCTAAAGTCTTAGGGTTCTTGTAAGTCACTGAAGTTTAATCCTTGCTTTTAGGTGCAGTGCTTGCATGGGAGCTAGAAGATTTAAGAGAAGATTGGTTTCATGATATAGCAGCCGTAGGTCAGGTTTTGATTTCTTACTACAGGTAGAGGTAACATAGGGAAAGTGAACCTTTGAGGGGAAAGGCCAGGAACAAGAGTGGTTAAGTATGGTTAGTATTTTCAGTGTTCTAGTTTGGTGGTTGCTAGGAGTATAGTGGAGTGGCCTAGGTTCTAGTCCGGATTGTCATTTGGTAATGAGTGAACTGCGGGTGTTTATGGCTGGGCACATGGAGTACTTCATTGCTGCAAATAGGCAAGTTTTCAGGAGCTAGGTCAAGGGGTGCTGGTTTTCTGCTATTGAGAGTTAGGGCATTAAAGTTTTGGAGTTAGATTATTCCCTACAGTAATCGGGTTAATGCAAAGCCAGAACAGGGTAGTTTGGTGGGATAAGGTGATATGCTATAGTTGACAGGGTGGGGATATGGGTCATCATTCTGATCAGGCTGAGCCATGATTAGTTGCTGGAAGGAAGTGGTTTAAAAGGAATGTATTCTCTTGGATGGGATGTCCCAGTGGTACAGGAGTCATGGGTAATTCTACTTTAGTTTCATTAGGGTGTGTTTCTGGGATGGTATGCAGGATCCTAAGGGTTTTACAGATAATGGATACACCAAATGATGTTTGGCTTAACCCTTCCCATTATGGGAGGTAGTTGGTTGAACAATTTTGGGTAGAAGGGAGGGGGAACAGCCTGGTCAGGCTGGTTGGCGGAGAAGAGGGACAGGCTTGCCCTCTTCTGTTCCCCCTCTGGTGTATGGATGTTCATTTCAAGGAGCTGGGGAAAGAAAAGTGAGCAGCTGGAGGACACTTGCTGAATAGATGAGTAAGCTGAGGGAAGGATGCTGCTTATTTGGTGGAAGGTAATTCAATGAATGGTATATGAAGTGAGATGGGACGCTGCTTCATAAGTAAAGTAAGTGAGCGGAGGTATGGACCCTAGTTACTGGGGCAGGGTGAATAGGTACGCTGCCCTGATTGGCATTACAAAGATGGCACTTTATAAGTAAAGTAAGTGAGCAGAGGTATGGACGCTGCTTACTGGGGCAGGGTGAGTAGGTACGCTGCCCTGATTAACAGTTCAAGGATGTTTATGCTGTGTTTACAATCAATGATATTATGTGCAGTTGTAAATAAAGTTGGTGAAGAAAGCTATGTTATGAAAATTTTAATAAAGGTCGTCAAATGTCAATCAGTGTTATGTTTTTATTGAAGGGGACCAGGACAAGCATAGTACATTTGTGTACGATGTCCAGCAGAGGGAATGATGCACATATTGCAGTTGTCTAAGGTACACTTACAAAACAAAAAGAACTGCTTCCCAAGACCCATTGAACAAATAAACCAGTGGGTGAGGCTATGATGAATTGCTGTGACAGGTTTATTGCACAAGGCAAACAGCTGAACACAAATTAAATAAAATAATTTAAAATGATTTCGTTCAGCTCCACACATAGTTAATTGGGACTTCATCAGAACCATATGTGAACATGATTACTCCCTATAAAGCTGCAAGTATATGTCACATGATAGTAATTTAAAAAATAACTAACCTATTTCTTTAATACAAACATTCTGTTAATGTTAAAAACTATTATAACTTTCACAAATAATATTCACCATTAAAATTTCAGTATTAAAAATCCCATGCTTAAAAACTCAGTATTAAAAACCTTACTGTTAAAACAAACAACTTCATAAATTATCCAATAAATAGAGCGTGCTCTGCAGTGTTTATATGAAGAAGACAAAAATAAAAAAAATATAAATAATATGTGTCATCTTTAAAGAACATATAAACTGTATAGAGTACATAGAACAATTTGCTGGATATAAAGAAATGAGGCCTGATTCATAAAAGTTACCACAAAATGTACACTGTGTGTACATTTAGTGTAACCAACTCATTATAGCTGAGTGCACCTCCAGGCGTTTCTGCAGTTACCTCCTACTGCACCTCTAGGCATCAAATATTGCCTGTTCGTATTTGCATTAATAATCCCAAAACCATGCTACAGACACAGGATCAGAATATTTTTATCTTGAAGCATACATGATGGGAAACACAACTGTATTGATATTTGACCTCTGTTTAATGCATTTAAAGAGATATTTAATATTATCTGTATACTGTTTATTTGTATTATAATAATTTTCATATTGCTCCAAATATCTCAACATTCAGGTAACACAGGCAGAACTGCATAACGTCATATGGAAGCTCACAGCTATATGAAGAAAATCCTGCTAGCGGTATGTGTCTTGCTTGAATGGTTACTGAGATATCGTAATCTGTTTATACCACATTACAGAATTAATATTCACTGCCTTTATTTTGGCTTATAAAATCCAGTTTAAAGCATCAAACTGAATGAATGTTACTAATGAAAAGATTAATTTATCCTGAATAGTTTGCCATTTACAGTTTTCTTTTAAAACTTGTGGTTCCAGATATATGGTTATTTGTTTGAGCTGTAAGGTGATAACTTCATTTTTTAAAAGCCATACCCACTGGAAGTTAAAGGTACATGCTCAAAAGAGCTGTACTGGAAGGAATGAGTTAATAGACAGTGCATGCATTATCGTAGGAAAGTTCTTGAATTCAGAAAGTGTACACAAAGTCACACCCATGTCTCAAACACATAATAAACCAGTTATAATTGGAGATCTAGTAATAATCTTCTGCATGATACACATACACACACACACACACACACACACACACACACACACACACACACATATATATATATATATATATATATATATATATATATATATATATATCAAAAACAAACCCAACTGCAGCAATCAAACAAAACTGTAAAACTGTAAAATTCCCCAAAGCAGGCAGAAGACAGCTCAATGTTGTTGTTGTATCTTTAGGCTTTTCCCGGTTAGGGGTCGCCACAGCGGAACTCCTGATCACTAATGATTGCCAGTGGATTTTTATGTGCCGAGTTGCCAGCCCTGACGCACAACCTTCAATGAAGGTACGCCCATTCACGCATGTCTCCACAGAGAAGACGCTTTAGCTGAGAATCAAACAGGACAACGTCTTACTGTAAGGCGACAAAGCTACCGCAGCACCACCACTGCGTATATAGAAGACAGCTCGATATGTACCAAAATACTTTATTGCAGAGAAAGAAAGTTAGCGCTTTCACGGTAATACCATACCGCTTCTTCAGACAAACATGAATGGGGACAGAATAACATATAGAAATGACATCATCTCAAGCAGCTTAACAGCCAATAAAACAAACATTCATGCAGCCACATTCTCAGCTTAAAGGCATATGAAGTAGATAATATTTACTGGCATAAAATCTGATAAAAAATAAAAAATAAAAATGAAAACATTAACACAAATAAATAAAACATGAAAAATATTCATAAATATAGAAACAAACAGCAATAAACGCCCTATAGCCATTTATTCCTTAATACAGGCTTAATGGGGACATGATCATTCAACCCCATAGCTAGGTGTGACCCCAGCCTCAAGATCCACTCCATCTCGACCACCTCAGTATGAGTCACTATATCACCACTTCGCAGACCTGGGCTGATCGCACATATTATCTTATTCTGTCAATGTCGCAAGTTAATACTACTAATATTTTAAAAGTGTCCCTGTTTGTCCCTGGTTATTTATGTATTAGTCCCCGATTCTGTTGTGATTTGTCCCTGATTCTCTGAGAGATATGCCAGGGAAAGAAAATACTGTAGAAATGGTCAAGGAATGGGGTTTGGGATTTATAGAAGGGTGGGTGAGAAAAGCAGAAAGACCAGTTGTGTGACAGAAATAGGATCCACCTTAGCTTAAAAGTAACGGCACTTCTCAAAATCATACCTCTAGCTTTACTGGAGAAAGTTGTGTTATTGTGTTAGAGAAACAAAGAGGTGATGTTTTCATTGTAAAAACTAGAAAGTACCACACGCAGACCACAGCAAACCTGGTGTGAACCATCTGCTAATGAGGTGGAACTAATAACAGTGGAGCAGGAAAAGGATATGAGGATTTGGATTTCATGAGGAAAGGCCCCAAAAAAGCCAAAGTGGGAAGACAGAATAAAGCAATGGATCCTCTGTGAGATGTGGTCTGGAACAGAGAAGTGACATGTCCACTCTTTTGGACAATTCTCAGTCCACATACTGAGTGCATTTATTAAGGTCATACAAGAAGAGGGACATTAAGCTGTTAAATGGGGTCTAGAAAAAGAAACAAGAAAGGTGTGTTGGTTGAAGTGGAAATTTATAACCAGAAAGTACGGGACCTCAAGGTGATGTAACTGGAGTCCATAACAGACAAGGGATGGCACAGTATGGGTGAACGTGATCATGCCAGAGATGTGAGAAAGTGTTGTCCTGAAAAAGATGGACAGAGGAGATATGGACAAATACATGGGACAGATTTTATGGATCAGCTACTCCCTGCATCTGAAATCTGTACTTATTCACAAACAGTGATGTCGACCCAGGATGGAAACTATAAAGTGATTCAAAAGGCGATAGTAGAGGTGAATAATAAGTGAAAGGGGTAGGGGATGCAGGGACAGTGGAACTGTAGATGCATACAACATGTAGAACAGGTAAGCTATTCTCTGCCATCAAGCAAATGTAATGCGATGATCTGAACTAATAATATCAGAGAATTAACGAATTTCATATGGTGAATAAATGAAAGCTCTAACCATTTTGTACTTAAATTAAAAAGTGAATATAATACAGCTTTACACACAAAGATGCATAGAATGGCCTCTTCTGATACATTCTGAACTTAATTTATCTTTAGTAAAACAAATCGAGAGTAATACTTATTTACAAGCATCAGATCTACATCCATTACATGAGTATAAGAATATAGTGAGAACATATTAAATAACATCATGATTAAGAACATCTGAATGGGAGTTTCACCTAGAGAGAAATATAAGCAGATATATTCTCAGATTTTATGGTTTTAATTTCATTAATACCTCAAGAGTAGATGATTGTGTGCGCATAGATGCTACATCTAAATGAATTATATTATGTGATGGTTCGCCCTTGAGGTCTGTGATAGACAAAAAATGAAAATGCAAGAATTTATTTTGCTCCCTTATACTCTGGATAGTATAAAGAAGATAGCAACACATAAATTGAACTTACTGGCAGCTGCTTCTTAAATGAAAAGATTAGTAGTTGAAGGAAATAAATACTTGTAAAATAACATTTAAAAATGTTAATATGTTTAAAAAATATAAGGTTATGGTTATAACTAATAAAAAAAAGAAATAATAAATAACAATTCTTCGTTCATCCTAAAAGTAAAACACAAGGTAGCTTATGGGTTATTCAAATCATAGTATTACAGGCATTATTTGTATGGACATACACAAAATATGATGAGTGCAAAGGAGAAAAGCAATGCACGGAGTACTTGAGCATCTAGATTATATAAGGAATATGTGCATTCAAGCTATTGATAGTACGCTTGCTTTTGTGTTTCAGATGATGGAAAGCAAATCTCTCATTCTTTTCCCTCATGAACCAGGGACAAAGGCAAAAATAGATGTGGCAAATCTTTCATATCAGGCATGTTACAAGTGTAAGTACCTGTAAAGTAGTAGCCAGGCAGGGTTAAAAATGGCCTGTGTCTGCATGGTTGGCTAGATCTGGTGGGAAGTATAATATAATCAAATAGGACCTCTCTACTACAAGCATAAACCAGGAAGAGGATGAACACATATTCTAAGACGTTAAAGAACCAAAATGAAGCTCACCAAGAAGTTTAAAGTGCCAGAACCTAAGTCTGAACCATCCCTGATATGAGCTATAGTGAAAGGGCCATCACTGAACCATCCCTGATATGAGCTATAGTGAAAGGGCCATCACTGAACCATCCCTGATATGAGCTATAGTGAAAGGGCCATCACTGAACCATCCCTGATATGAGCTATAGTGAAAGGGCCATCATTGAACCATCCCTGATATGAGCTATAGTGAAAGGGCCATCAGAAGAGAAACAAAAAGGAACTGCGTGAAGTGCACAGTGCCATGGTCCAAGTATGGACTCTGTACAACTTCAGTAATACAGACATTAGCAGTGTTCCTCATGCTAGGCTATGTAAACATTAACTCTACACACAGGACAGTCCCACCCCACCCTATTCCGCATATCTAGCTCCTAAACAAAGCATTCTGGGCTAGTAGCTTATCAAGGCTCATAAGACTAAACTATACCTAAAAACTTCGTGAGGAAAAAAATGTGCCAGCTTACTAGGAGAGAATTCCAATATGCACATAGTGCAGAGGTTCAGGTGGTGCAAGGTGCAGAGGTTCAGGTGGTACAAGGTGCAGAGATTCAGGTGGTACATGGTGCAGAGGTTCAGGTGGTACATGATCCAGAGGTTCAGCTGGTACATGGTGCAGAGGTTCAGGTGGTACATGGTGCAGAAGGTTAAGTGGTTTACCCTCCTATGCATCTCAGCCACCTACCATCCACAGGCTAAATGGCCTTATTTATTCTCTGAAGCAGCACCACCACCCAAACAGCTCACATAAGTAATATGTTTCTTGTGAAATCTGTTTATCTTACTCGTATAGTGGACTCTGGAAACCCTTTCATTGTCTTTGCTCTGTAATACTATTTCTTATGAAAAATCATTCATGAATGACAGCTAAATCAAATGATTGTTTCATATAATGCTCTGAGTCATATCTCAAATAAATTCTGGCTATTTAACTGTAACTGTCTCAAGCTATTGTTTTAATTTTGAGTCATTCATACTATGACCACAGTTCCATCAATACCACTCAGCTCTCAGAATTTTGCAGAACGTCCCTGATTTTACACCATCCCTCATAAAACATCTGATTTTCTGGTAAATCACTAATATTTGTTGTCAGTCAAAAACGTGAGCCACTAGAGTTTCATGCTTGTTTTTGTTTAGAAAATGCATGTTGATACAAAACCCATTGTTCATCATCCCTAATTTGTGACCTTTGTCACCCCATTACTTTTGCCTTTGTCCAGAATTATTCAGCAAAAACTTGAGAGGTGTGGTTCCATGATCCACTTATGCACCAGAAAGCACATCCCAACAGACGTTTTCTCATTTCTGTAGATGATTCATCTTAATCGGGGGCCACCACACAATGTTGTGACTCTATACTACTGTACTCTACTGCACCTTAAAGGAAATGAACAGTGACCAGAAAATTATAATATTTGTGCCAGGAGCATATGCAATAAGAGGGTCTATATTAGATTATCGAAACAGCTCATTATCAAATGCCGTAACATCGAACTGCAAAACCCGAACCCTAACAATATCAAAACCTCAAAACAGCAAATTTTTTCCCAGGAAAAAAATTTGCTGTTCCGAGAAACACCCACACACCACAAGCACACGAAAAAGCAGCAATCCACACACACACACTTAAAAGCTACATCTAATCCTACACTACATTGCACATACACTACTATCTATCCACTTACCTTAACCCAGACCCTAATCCTAAGGTCCGTCTCAATCGCACACTTACCTGACCTGCGCCCTAACCCTCACTCACCCAACCCGCACCCTAACCCAAACGTCCGCACAATCACACACTTACCTTAACCCTACCCATAACTTTCCACCACATCGCTAAAAACAGCGAAGCCACAACAACAGCCAACCGAATTCTTTCCCTAGGAAAGAATTTGGTTTTGTGCAGCTTCACTATTTTCAGCGTTTGAGATATTGGGTTCAATATTAGATCATTCGAAATTCAGCTGTTTTGATGATCTAATATAGACCTGCAATAAGACCACCTCTAGCCAGAGCTGGATTTCATACTATACCCCAGGTAGTATTGCACTATCATAGACATGCTGCAGCTACATATTAATGACTCTAAAATCCTGCCGCCAGACTATAATGTGCTAAGAAATGACAGAAACAATAAAGAGACAGGTGCAGTAGCCACAAAGCACTCTAAAAGCACAACTACAGGATTAGAATCTGACCCTACCATTAAGAGTCTTTGCACAGTATGTACAACTGACAAAATTAACCTTGCTGAAACAGCATCCCTTACTATCTCATTGTCTTGCCCAGACAACTTAGCATACAGTGGAACTACATTTGATTGCACAAGAATCCACCATCTTTCATTTGTTATGGGACTGTATTAAAATACAAAAATAATATAGCAGGAAGAAGTTGCTGCTGGGAAAGAAAAACAAACAGTTTCAGTGTACAGATATTTACTACACTGCAAGTTTTGCAACTGGGCTCCCACTAACTGCCGGAAACCTCAAGGATGCTATACAATATTTTAGCAAAACATTCCTACTTGTTCTGAATAGCCTATTGCCATTACAAAGGAAACATTGGTGCCATAGCTCACTGTACAGTTAAAAGTTAAAACTTTGATGCATGAGAAGGAGTTGCTTGGGAAAACTGTTTTAAGTATGGAACCCGAGAGGCCCTAATCATTAACAAGAAACAAAGATAAATCATCTATTCCCTCAATCAAAAAATCCTATTACCTTAAATATAACACGGACAATGTAGCAACTCATGTAAATTCTGGAAAACAGTAATCAGCTCACAAACCGTAGAAAGATACCAGTGTCCTATTCACTCACAGACCTTTCCAAACAAAATAATGCAAACAAATGTTGTGAACAAAGGCATCCCTGCCACCACTTTTCCATCCATCATCCCCACTGATATGAAAATCATAGTAAATCTACATTCTTTTTCAGTTACTCCCCTGAGCCAGCAGTCATGAGTCATAACTTTATCAATAAACGTTATAACATTCTTAGTGACTGATAACCTCACTTTGGAGTAGTTTCACCTTTATGTGAGACTATCTATTCAGTATCCATTTTTTTCAAAATATTTTTACTTGTTTTACAAAACAATAACCAAACAAAGTATTTACAAGTACAACTATAGGAAAACTATATACAATGTCCATAACAATATACATACAGACAGGAAAACATTTAGTATTTTTCTAACAAGTTAAGCAGTTTCTTCCAAGCAATTAACTGATGAGTTATATTATTTGTTCTCATTTTCATTGTAGAAATTTCACTGTTGCAAACTGATTTTGCTAAATGAATAAATTCAGAATAAAATAACAGAGTAGCCTTAGATTTCCAATTCTTCATGACAACTTTCCTTGCTATAGATAAAATTGACCATAGTAGAAGTATTTGGTTTTTAGGTATGACTTCTGGAATTTGTACATTAAATGGTATAAGAGAGTCACAAACAATACAATTATCAGTCCACAGAGCTTTACAGAAATATCTAAAATCTGTCCAAAAGAAGATACTATTCTACAACCAATAAGCATATGAAATCAGTCAGTATGAAGTGATTCATAGCTCCAACATTTTTTATATATTATTGCTATTTTATGTGGTGTTAAGAAGCATCTGTGTAAGAACTTCCATGTATATATTCTCCAATAAGAAGATGTGGATCTTCCTGCTGATTTCAAACAAAGTCTTTTATTATTTTATAGTAAATTCTTCTTTATTTATACCAGTGGAATAATTCCAAAAAGATATAGCTATAGAGCTAAAATCACTTCTAATCATTTTATATATTTTGGATATGAATAAGATGCTCTTAAATGATCCATTATTAATGACAGGTGTAGTTTTATCATGTGTTTCTATTGTTAATATAATTTTGTTTTGGATGAATTTTGTACATGTTTGAATACAAAGCCAATTACAATTTTGTAAGCTATATCTAGCAATCAAGGTATCTGCAGAGTAAATTTTATTGGTAGACAAAAACTGATTTCAGTATAGTAAATTACTCTTTTTAAACTCTAACATTTTACTTGCATAAAAGGAAATCAAGCATTCACTAGTAAAAGCAATTGAAAATATGGTTATTAATAGTTTTTTAGTTAAATGATTGGAATACATAAATATTTAAAAAATTAATAATACCTGATTTATAAGGTAAAAGAATATTAGTTTCTGTTTATCATTTTGTATGTATATCTTCAATACCAATATAAAGATATTTCTTTTTATTTTAATAAGAGGGTCAAGTAAAGTTTTATTATTATTTAATAACAATGTTTTTGTGAATTGATTTCTAGCAAGATGTACATGAAGTATTAATCCACAAGAATGCTGTATTAATAATAACTGAGTTTAAGTAGAAATTGATGTTAGGAAATCCAATACCACCTTCTTCCCAGCTTGTTGTATGCCAAAATAAGGAAATTCTGGGTTTTTGGAGGCACCAAAGAAACCTGAGTAAGATATCATTAATTATATATATATATATATATATATATATATATATATATATATATATATTTTTTTTTTTTTTTAAGTGGAGGAAGAATTAATGATTGACAAATGAATAACATTTTAGGTAGTATTACCATTTTGATTAAAGTCTTCAAATGTGAAAAACAGTCTGTTCCAGTTGTCTGTTAAGTTTAGAATTGAATTAATTAGGTGTTGATAGTTAACTGAGATTGGATTTTTATGGTTGGATTTAATGATAACACTTAAACATTTAATATGTGTATTATCCCGGTTAAAGTATTTACAAGAATTTAGTTTTGCTGTAACTTTCTTGTTTCTCAAAAGCATTTGAGTTGTGCTGTGATTGAATTTTAACCCTAATATACTTTCAAAAAGGTCTAGAATATTAGCTAAGAAATTCATTGAAGTTTCAATATCCCCAAAAATTATTAATAAATCATGTATGAAAAGCTGAATTTTAGGAGTCAGTTCATCTTTTAGTTTATAGTCTTTAATTTTTATTTTGTTTCTAATATAATTGGCAAATGGTTCTATGGCGAGTCCGAAAAATAAAGGAGACTATCCTTGTTTTGTACCTTTCAACAATTTAAATGGACTAGACAAGAAAGCACCAATCTTTACAAAAGAGGAGGAATTTTCATGCAGCTTTTTGATTAAGACTATTAAGTCTGAGGAAAAGTTATATTCTTGTAATATTTTGAATGAATAAGATAAATTTAAAGACTCAAAGGCTTTGTCTGTCAAAAGTTATAGATAATTTATTTTTTTTTATTTTTTATTAGCTATGTCTATTAGAGAAAAGAGCCTTATTATAATATCTTATACCTTCCTATTTTTTATGAATCTAGTTTGGACTTCATCTATTAATTCAGAAAGTGTAGTATTTAATCTACTTGCTAAAATAGACATAAAAATCTTATAGTCTATATTCAACAAAAAATAGGTCTGTATGATGAACATGAGGTGGGTTCTTTTTCAGGTTTTAGGATAGGAGAGACAAGAGAATCTTTCCATGCAGGTTGAATATTAGATGTAGTTTTAACTTCCTGAAATGCACTTAATAGAAATCTTAGTATATTGTCAGGTAGAGTTTTATACAAATCCATCTAAACCTGCTGCTTTATTAGTCTTTAGATTAGTTATCCGATATTTTAGTTCCTTGAAAGTGAAGGCTTTATCAAGTTTATTAACGTTCTCATTTGGTTTTTTTTTTATAGGTTCATAGGTTCATAGGTTCATACTAGGCTATCTGCCCAAGGGCATTTATAAGCCTAGCCCATAGTTATGTGGCTTTCGCCACCCCTTTAGTTTGAATAAAAACTATGCCTATCATTTTTCTGTGCCTCTGTCAAGCAGTGACACTGAAGTAATCCCTGGGGTATATCTGCGATCTCCCATCCATTGGTCAAGATTCCTCTTGAACAAGGCCAGCGAGGTGCTCTGCCTCACATGTACCGGGATTTTGTTCCACAGCATAGGGAGTCTCTGGGTGATGAATCTGTCCCTCCAGCACATTCTATTTATAACCATGTCAAGGTTTAAGTCTCCCGCCCTTGTGGTTCTGAGGGATCTAGATTTTTTTGAGGTGAAGCATATTCATCAAATCTGGGTTTGACATGGCCTTATATGTCAGGCACAGGTCACCTCTGAGCAAGTGGTATGAGACTGAATAGAGCTGGAGTTCTTTCAGTCGGGCAGCATAAGACATACTTTTGAGACCCTTTATCCTTTTGGTGAGGAACTTTTGGGGCCTTTCAAGCTGCAGCAGGTGTCTGGTCAGATACATTCCGAACGGGGCATTGTACTCAATCATAGGTCTAATGAGTGATGAGTACAGGGGTACGATGACCTCCCTTGATCTAGATGTGAATCCCTTCATGATCAGGTGGGCGATATAGAAGGTTTTCCTAACTACTTTAGCAACATGAGTGTCAAACGAAAGGCTACTGTTAACTTGGGTCCCCAGATCCCTGATGACTTTTTCTGTGCTCAGTGGATTGCCACCTATATGGTAGCTAGGGGTAACTTTGTTTTTCCCAAAGGGTATGACTATGCATTTTTTGGCGTTTAACTTCAGGCCATGGCTCTGGCACCAGTTATCCATTTCTGTGAGGCCCTTCTGGAGGATATCTGTGTCAGATGTGTTTTCGACTATGGCGCCCAGTTTGCAGTCATCTGCAAACTTTGTCAGCCATAACCCTCCTGTGTTTGCTTGTACTTCAGAAAAGTAGATGCCGAACAAGAGTGGACCCAGGACTGAGCCCTGTGGGACACCACTTGTGACAGGCTTTGAGTCTGACATGTCATAAATGTATTACTTTTAAAATCATTTTTTGCACTGACATCTTAAACTTTTGTCAAAGAATCCCTCCATATATAACAAAAGTAAAAGACTTTTAAGAATGGGTAGTAAACAAAATAAAGCAATTCATGCAATTGAATAATAATGGCAAGGTATCAGATAAGAATGGGACAATACCCTTATATATTTTCTTTTAAGAAACCATCAATAATTTTATCCCTTGAATTTAACTTAGAGATGTTGATGTCTTCATAATGCTTTTTAAGGCAGTTTAATATATTTTATATCTGAGACTCTTATTATCTTATTATTATTATTGTCTTTATATATAATTTCTTTAGTGTGACTTTTCTCATTTAAATATTTTGTTCTGATTGCAATTTTATGCAAACATTTAGGGCTGACTGAATATGAACGTAATTTGATTTTCTCTAAACTAATAGAGATTTTATGTTGTACGATCTCTTGATATTCTTTATTTAGTTTATTGATATTAGCTAGTATTGATTTATCATTAGGTGCAAGATTTAGTTTTAATTTATCAATTTCATTTTGTATGTCCATTAACTTCTTGTCCCATTCTTTTCCTTTGGATAGATACCAGCTTTTAACCTTGCCATATATAACCACCTTTAAAGTATTCCATAGAATTATATCTGATACCTTGCCATTATTATTCAATTCCATGAATTGCTTTATTTTGTTTACTACCCATTCTTAAAAGTCTTTTACTTTTGTTATATATGGAGGGATTCTTTGACAAAAGTTTAAGATGTCAGTGCAAAAAATGATTTTAAAAGTAATACATTTATGATCTGATAGAGGGCATGCGACAATCAAAACATCATCCATTTTAGACAGTAAAGAGCTGGTTACCAGTACTTTATCTATGTTAGTCTATGTACCAAACCTATATGAATAATAAGAAAATTTTAAAGATAATTTTTTTACCATATATATCTTTTAAATTTCTTGTATTTATATATCTGTTTAAATGTTTTACTACTGGAGAAATTTTAAAAGATTCAGTGTTTGCATTCCTTGTATGAGTAGGTGATAGAATACAGTTAAAATCACCTGATAGAAGTATTTCATCCCTAGAGTGTAAAGTTACAGTATCTAAATATCTAGTATCTATTTTAATTAACACATCAGTGATAAAATATTGCATTTCAAAGTCTGGCAAAGCTTTAGTCATTGTTATTTTTCTTGAATTGGGTTTATCCATTGAACTCTGCAAGTATAGGTTCATAGGTAGGTACTAGGCTATTGGTCCTAGGGCCTATATAAGCCTAGCCAAAAAAGTACCCTGGCTTTCGCCATCCAAGAAAATTATTTTCCTGTGCCATTGTCGAGCAGAGCCACAGAAGTGATCCCTAGGGTGAATTTCCTATTTCCCATCCAATTATCAAGATTTTAATTGAAGAGTGCTAATGAGGAGCTTTGTTTGATATAGATAGGTAGTTTGTTCCAGAGTATGGGGAGTCTCTGGGACAGGAATCTGTCCCTCCAGCATGTTCTGTTTATTGTGGTGACCAGGTTTAGGTCCCTAGAGCATGTAGCTCAGAGGGATTGGGATTTCTTTAAGTGAAGCATGTCCAACAGCTCTGGGTTTGACATAGCTTTGTATGTTAGGCAGAGATCACCTCTGAGTAGGTGATATGTGATGGAGTAAAGCTGGAGTTCTTTGAGACGGTCTGCATAGAGAATCTGTTTGAGGCCAGTAATCATATTTGTGAGGTATTTCTATGGCCTTTCCACTTGTTGTAGATGTCTTGATGTACATACCAAAAGGGGGATTGTACTCTATAATGGGTCTAATGAGTGACAAGTAGAGGGGAACAATGACCTCTTTTTTCCTGGATGAGAAACATTTTGTGATGAGGTGTGCCATATATAAGGACTTCCTGACTACTGTGGTGATGTGATTATCAAAGGAGAGACGACTGTCCACCTGTGTCCCAAGGTCTGTTATCACACTTTCTGTGTTAAGTAGACTACAGCCTATGTGGTAGTTCATGGGCACAGAGTTTTTACCAAAGGCGATGACAATGCACTTTTTGGCATTGAGCTTGTGGCCATGGCTTTGACACCAGGCATCTGTCTCAGTGAGGCCCTTTTGTAGCATGTCCACATCGTTAGGAGTTTCAGTTATGGCTCCTAGTTTGCAATCATCTGCCAACTTTGTTATCCAAAGACCTTCTCTGTTAGCCTGTACTTTAGAGAAGTAGAAACAAAACAGGAGAGGACCCAGGACTGAAACATGTGGTACTCCACTTGTCACTGGTCAGAAGTCGGATTTGGAGTCTGCTACTTTCACAGTGTGGGTTCTGTCAGTGAGCCAGTTGTCAACCCATCTTGTGACATAGGAATTTATACCTAGTTTAGTGAGTTTATCTATAATTCCAGAGTGGGGGATGGTGACAAAAGCCTTGGCGAGATCTAAATAGGCTGTGTGAACCACCTTACCCTCATCTACAACTTTGGTGACAGCTTCAAATAAGTCTATCAGTGTAGGAGACACGATCTGCCTTTTACAAACCTGAACTGGGTAGGGTCCAGAGTTTGGAGATTACCAATGTCTTTGTTTATAAGTTCCATGATGATATGTTCCATGGCCTTGCAGACCAGGCTCGTCAGGCAAATGGGGTGGTAGTTCCCGGGGTCCATGGTGGCTCTCCCTTTGTGGAGTGGGATAACCATCACTGTGTGCCATTCAGTGGGCACAAAGCCTGAGGTGAGGCTATGATTGAACATGATGGTGTGCCAGTTCATTCTGTAGTTCATGTAGAATGCAGCCTGTGATGTTGTCAGGTCCCATGGATGCTGTGTTCTTGGCTTTGGAGAGTGTGGTTTTTACCTGTGCAGCCATGATTACAGGAACTTTGCATTCTTCTGGTATAGAGATGGGTCCTTTAGGGGGGTGAGAGGGGGTAAAGTTAGCACTGAACCTATCTGCCAGGATGTAGGTAATATCAGTTGTTTCTGTATATTTAGTGCCATTATGCTGTAACTCAAAGCAGATCTGAGTGTTGCCATTGAGGTGCTTGACATAGCTATAAAATGCTTTGTGGTTGTCTTTAAAATCATAACTAGCTTTGGAGGATTTCATGAGGGATCTCAGCTTCTTACTGAGGCTGACCAGGGAGTTCCTCCAATCATGGGATTTTACTCTTTTTGCAACAGTTTTTTTCTTCTGTTGTAGAGTTTATTTATGGCAGGGGACTATGAGAAAAGGATAACAAATACACACAGTAAAGTGCAATTTCCCTTAAGAGCACACAGAGATCACAGTCAGTCTGGGGCTGGTCGCTCCCTTGCTCTCCAGGTCCCCAATAAGACTCCCCACTGGCACAGCTATAGGGTCCAGATCTCAGCTTAGCAGGCAAGCTAAAACCTCTAGCAATCTCTCTGTCCAACCAGTGCTTCGTGTCCCTGCTCTAGTAGCTCACACACACACACACAAACACACACACACACACACACACACACACACACACACACACACACACACACACACACACACTCACACACACACACACACACACACACACACACACACACACACACACACACACACACACACGCACACACTCACACACACTCATGCACTTTGAGAAGAGGTTATACAACTACACAGACACTCCTGTGGAAAACTGGTACAGGTTCTCCAGCTGTGCCCTTTTCTCCCAGACTATACAGTAGTACTGGCTGTCACCACCCACTAATATCTATCAGCTACTCAAAGGCCCTTAAAAGGGAGTACAATTAATACTGTGCTTTATTATTATCCAACTGGTAAGTGTGACTAATCAGTCAAAGCTTATTTGGAGTCACTTGGACAGTAAACTCTATAAAAATGCAATGTACTCTAGAGCTTAAACTATCTCTACTTAAACCAGCTACAGTTAAAATGTTTTAAAATATTTAATAATAAATAATTAAAACCACAAGACAATATTTTCTACTACACAGTCAGTGCTGGTCAAGAGTTCAGAGATCACACAGAAATACAAAAAATAAATCAGTAGTACAGTTCTGACATCACAGAAAAAACACTTAGTCTAATCTTTATAGTCCTAGCTATTTCTACAAGAAAACACACTTCTAAAATAACTTATTACATAGAGCATAACGCAGTGCTGAGTTGGATGTTCAAGACAAAAATGCTTAATAATCTCTGGTTCTCACTGTTTAAATTGAAACTGCAGTTCTGATAAAACATTGCATCATTATACTTTCCTGGTGTTCCCAGGCTGACAGAAACTGCATTTATATTATTTTACACTTAGAGCAATAAAGGACATTCCACATGTAAATTCTGGTCATTAACTTTAGCCTTAATACCACAGGCAGGAAGCCTTCATCTAGCCGGACTGGAGCCGACTTGTAAACATCAAAGGCAGTGATGAAATAATTTTAATTTCAAAGGATCTACAAGAAATGCTTGACTTAGCTTTCTTTACAGCACAGGGCAATGTTGCCACATTGTTTTAAGTTCAACATTTCACAGCACATTATTTCCTTTAAAAAGACAAGCTTGTATTTCAACATTCATATTAACAAATGATAGAATTATCTGCACAATTCTATCTGGCTAGGCTGGCAGCCTTCTCCCTTCTCTACCAGTCTTCACAGGATCCACCAAATTGGCTTCATTTTTTTGGAGAATAGCATCTTGGTTCTGTTAGGGATAGCATGATCCATGCACTCGAGTAAGTGCTTATAAAGTGCATTTGTGTAGGATTCAGCAGTTGTACCTCTATTGTCCATCTGCATGGGTGTTGCAAAGTTTGCCATTTCTGTCTTAAGAAGCATGAAGTTGACTTTGGAGAAATTTTTTATGGTAGTTTCCACAGTGGGGGGGGGCATGGGTGGGATGTGGATGTCTAAGGTGATTAGCTTGTGGTCGAATCTGACCAACCAGGAATTGACCTTTGGTGTATAACACTGGTCACCCATGTTGGTAATGACCAGGTCTAAGATATTGCTGCCCCTGATGTGCGTGTGGATAAGTTGATCCAAGGCATTGGAATTCATGAATTCCAGAAAACGTTGAGCAAAAGTAGATTTCCCAGTTAATGGTGGGGTAGTTGAAGTCACCCATTATTAGGGTGCTGGGTTGTACCCTAATATTTTCCAGTATATCAAGAATTGAGGAGTGTGAATCCTGGGGCATGGTGGGGGATCTGTAGCAAGCTACAATGTGGATTGTGGTCTTGCCCAGAGTTAGTTGCACTTGGATAATCTCGGATTCATTATGCTGAGCAACTAGCCTGGAGGTGTGGATATCCTTAATGAATATGGACACACCTCCACCTTTAGTGTTTTGGTCCAGGTTAGGTGGACAAAAGGTGTGGTATAAATTATAGCCTGGTAATGCAGAGGTGCTCTCTGGAACCTTGAACCAGGTCTCTGACACTGCATAGATGTCGATGTTCTCCATTTTAAGGATTGCCTCGAGTGAGTGCATTTTGAGGTTTAGACTTCTAGCATTGAGTAGCAATACCCTCAGATTTTGCTTGCTTGTACCTGTTATGGTGGTGAATTTGTCATTTGAACCTTGCCTAAAAAGGCACTATAGGGGTGGCAAGAGCCTTAGCCAGTATCCGGAATTGCAAAGGCGACAGGTGCAGGCCATCTCTGGCAAAGCATCATGGTCTGTTGAGCATGTCATCGCAGGCAGACAGATACTGGATCTCCTTAGAATGACACCAGAAGCTTAGCCAATTGTTGAAGTCAATCATTTTGTCCTGTGGTATCATTCTGGGTGATGGCAGGATGCTACTCAGGGATAGGGCCATACCTGCATAGGCTACAAGATCAGAGAGCTCCTCCATGTCTCTTTTCATGTAGTCCAAGGAGGTACATCTCAGGTCATTCACACCAACATGGACAATGACAGAGTCATATTTGTACTTGTTGTGGAGTGACATAAGTGCATGCATTATGTGGTGGATCCTGGCACCTGACAGGCAGGTGACAGTAAAGTTCTCCTTGTTTAGTCTGGTGAGTGGAACATCAGTATGCCTGACTATGGAGTCACTTATGACTAGAGTATTGGGTACGTTGTTATGCCTTATGGGCTGTGGTTGAGTGGCACACTGAGTTTGTGAGCTATGTGTCATTTGGGTTGTGTTGGGGGTGGAGGTTGCTTGCATTTCTGCTTTCGAGGGCTCTGTTGCTTGGGCAGGTTTTTATTGAGAGCCTCCATGAATGTAGCTGTGTGTTTTGTATTTCTATGTGTGATTTTTGTGGTGTAGGTTTTGAGGGATTATATGATGAGTGTGGTGTGGTGCAATTGTTTACCCTCTCCTCTTGACTGTCTAGTCCAATCTTGGGTGAAGACAGCTTTGCTTCCAGTTTGGCTATGTAAGTGCATCTCTCACAAGTTGCAGTGTTGGGTGGTAAGAGGAGAGGGTTGTCTGTGTACATGAGGCAATTGCTGCATTGGCCCAAGATGCCCAGATTCATCAGTTAGACAAGAGAAAACACTGGGAGCTGACTCTTAGACTTGCCTGGATAGGTGCTATTTATTAAGTACTAAAAATTGTTTTCCTCTAGATAAGTGAGTCATGTTGAGTGCTGTAGTAATTAGTAGCTTATTTAGTGCTTACAATGAATTCTGAACAAGTGCTGAGCTCAAAGAAACAGGTTTGAGTGCTAAAACTAAAAACTGACTAGTTCCAAGGGAAATTTTGAAGAGCAGACTTTATAGCGCTGAGAATAGTTTAACCCTAACTAAGCAGCGATGCATAAAGTGTATATATATATATATATATATATATATATATATATATATATATATATATATATATATATATATATATATATATATATATATATATATATATATATATATATATATATATATATATATATATATATATAGATAGATAGATATTTATTTGGTATATATAACAATAGCAAATGAGCAAATTGATTTAAACAAATTAACCAATTAACCAATAAAAGCTAAAAACTGAGCCCCGTTCCAGCAGTCTTCGATCAGACAAGTTGTAACTGCACACTCCTGTCACTATGATGCAGGGGAACCTTCTCCAAAAAAGATGGCATGGATTAGTGCTCAAGTTATACAAACAAAGCTAGATTCAGCAGGTCTGAATCTAGTCTATGCTACAGCAAACAAGGTGTACCAATTTCAGAAAGAAACAGTTCAAATAAGGAGGCACAATAAGCCTTTAACCAGAAACTCAGTTAATAAGAGTGTAAATAAACCAAACGAAAACCAAAAGAAACGGACTTGCTTGACGAAAGTATGATGGCACAAAACCCATCAAAAAACGAGTATCCACCTGAATAATACTCAGCAAGGGTTTAATAAGACAAATCCACAATGCGTAAAAAAGACAGTTTGAGTTAAGCGCTTTCGTTTGGCTCATGCCAAACTTTGTCAAAAACAGTTATACATCACTTCCTGTAGTTTAAATAGATTAAGTCAGTGATGTAATCAATTAAGTTCATTCAAAAAATTAAAGAAATAGCATGTTTTAAAAGCTTTTAGCAATGTAGAACCAATACATAAAATAATACTGTAATACTGTAACAAACAATACAAGTACTGTCTCCGTAAGCACAACGCTGAAATCTATGCTAAACAAATACTTATATAATTAAAGCATACACAAAATAATACATCAAAAATACATACACGAAATGCATCAAAATATGCATCAAACGAAGCAGCGTATAATCAGTAAATAAAGAATAAATAAAGAATAATGTATAAGTATTTGTTTAGCATAGATTTCAGCGTTGTGCTTACGGAGACAGTGCTTGTATTGTTTGTTACAGTATTACAGTATTATTTTATGTATTGGTTCTACATTGCTAAAAGCTTTTAAAACATGCTATTTCTTTAATTTTTTGAATGAACTTAATTGATTACATCACTGACTTAATCTATTTAAACTACAGGAAGTGATGTATAACTGTTTTTGAAAAGGTTTGGTATGAGCCAAATGAAAGCGCTTAACTCAAACTGTCTTTTTTACGCATTGTGGATTTGTCTGAGTATTATTCAGGTGGATACTTGTTTTTTGGTGGGTTTTGTGCCATCATACTTTCGTCAAGCAAGTCCGTTTCTTTTGGTTTAACCAGAAACTCATAGCTCAGAAGGGCAGAATCTACCCTCTCCTCCCACAAGAGTGCAGACCACACCTTCTTAATGTAAAATAATTGGCCCAAAGCCCAGTGCTTAAACCAGAACTAATACACTTTAGAATAACAGACACTAAGCCTTCAATCACAACTCCCAACTTAGAAGGATATAAGCTACCTGTCCTGCCACAACAGTGCAAACCACAAACCTTCTTTATGTAAAACAACTGGTCTGAAGCCCAAGTGTGTAAACCAAAGGCTTAGAATAACAGTTACAATTTAATCGGCTACTAACAAGCAGTAATAAATGCAGCAGAATAAATGCAATTTAGTACTTTTAAGAACAGGCAGCAAAAGCAAAATAAAGTAATAAAGTAGGAAGAAACACAAATACAATAAAAGCAGATGAATAAAGTGCAATTGTTTTTCTTTTTTATATATAACAATAGAAAACGAGCAAACTGATTTAAACAAATTTCCCAATTAACAAGTAAAAAGCTCAAAACTGTGCCCTGTTCCAGCAGTCTTCAATCAGACAAGTTCTAACTGCACACTCCTGCCACTAGGGTGCAGGGGAACCTTCTCCAAAAAAGATGGCCTGGATCAGTGCTCAAGTTGTACAAACAAAGCTAGATTAAGCAGGCCTAAATCTAGTCTATACTACAGCAAACAAGGTGCACCAATTTCAGAAAGAAACTGTTCAAATAGGCAAGCACAATAAGCCTTTAACCAGACATTCCCAGCTCAGAAGGGCAGAATCTAGCCTCTCCTCCCACAAGAGTACAGACCACAAACATTCTTAATGTAAAATAACTGGCCTGAAGCCCAAGTGCTTAAACCAGAACTAATACACTTTTAGAATAACAGACACTGCACCTTCAATCAGCAATTCCCAGCTTAGAAGGATGTAAGCTACCTGTCCTGCCACAACACTGCAGACCACAAGCCTTCTTAATGTAAAACAACTGGTCTGAAGCCCAAGTGCTTAAACCAAAAGGCTTAACATAACAGTTACAATTTAATCAGGCTACTACCAAGCAGTAATAAATGCAGCAGAATACGTACAATTGACTACTTTCAAGCAGAGGCAAAGCAAAATAAAGTAGGAAAAAACACAACTACAGTAAAAGCAGATGAATAAAGTGCATTTTTTTCCTCTCTGTATTATGTAGAATGAGCTAATAACACTAGACTGGGAAGAGTGTCACAGATAATATATACAGTAGGGGTGGGCAATTGCAAAGCCACCAAGTATAACAAGAAGACACCAATAGGGAGGGAGGGTAGGGAACACAAGTTGTTTGACCAGTATTTAACACAGCAGGAACAAGGGTGGGAGAAAAATAGCACTTTCAGCACAGATCAGAAGCCAGCAAATATATATATAGCTAAATCAATCAAGCAAAAACAATTAGGATACTGCAGAACTTTGAAAAGAACTGCCCAAAAAATATACTTATCACTTTATATTTCAAATTGTTTCAGTAGCACTCAGTCAGAACTCAAGCAGTTTCAAGTAATGAATACAGAGGTAACAAACAGGGAATACTAATTATACTAGCAAGCCTTGAGACAATCAGACAGAACTCACAAGTTGTTTGACCAGTATTTAACACAGCAGGAATAAGGGTGGGAGAAAAATAGCACTTTCAGCACAGATCAGAAGCCAGCAAATATATATATCTAAATCAATCAAACAAAAATAATTAGGATTCTGCAGAACTTTGAAAAGAAGTGCCCATATACTTATCACTTTATATTAGACACATTGTGATCTCTCCTTCTCATTCTAACATTCTAGAAAGCTTTATACATAAATAATTCACTGCATTTTCAGCATCTGCAGTTTTCTTTATACAATGCAAACAATTTTCATGCAGGAGACAGTACCAAAATGTGTTAGCATTGATTCTAAAGCTATCAAAGGACTTTCTAGTAATCTATCTGCACATATTCATCTAGGGACACTGTACGGAAGCATTCTAATTTCTTGACCCCCATTACTGTTTGGGTACCAAATGGCCAATATTAGGCCCCTTGCTGTTTAACATATTGGTAAACAAAATGTTTTCCTTGTCATCTGGTGCAGTACACAGTTGATCCTACATTTCTGTCCTCTGTGAAATCCCTAAAAGTGATCTATAAATATATTCAATTTCCCTAGCTAATATTCAGAAGTGAATTATTGCTTACTACTAAAACGCAACTAAACAAAAAGGTTTCTTTAAACTATCTCGGTGGTGTAAATGGATGAAGATCTGAATATGATTCAGAGAACCCAAAGTCAATTAGTGTCTCAGGCACTGGAAAAGCCAGGTGTGGAAGGCAGAGAATCAGTGACAATGCCAATTCATCCATGTGTGGAGGTAGAAGATAGTGCTGTCCACTGCAATACCTGTACTTACTGGAAAAGAGGTGCATGGTATGTAGTGAACAGGCCAGCGTCCTGTGTCTGGGTCTGCCAGGACATGCTTACATGGTATCCTTTGTGTACCCTGTTCAGGAATGTGAATGTCCAGAGGGTAAGGCCCAACAGGCTCTCATGTGGGTGAGCATGCACTTCAGTTGTCAGGGAAGGTCTTTATCAAGTCTGCACCGCAAACATCTCCATGAACTACAATGGTGCATCCTAATGTAAGCAATCATTAAGGTGACAAGTAACAGCGCCATAAAGCCACATGGTTGTTAGTGGCAGAATGAACTTTAACCATACAACTTGAGAGATTTGAATGAGTGGTGTTCTTTTAAGCCATTGTTAGATTTAAATCACTGTGCCATTAAATATGCTATTATTTTATTAGCGAGTTTCTTGTTAAAGAGTATTTAAATGTGCTGCAGACATGTTTACAATTTTATGCCTTACAAAAAGTATTGCTACATTAAACCAGACTTGAAGAAGAAAGAAGCAGAGGATGAAAGAATCCAAAATCAACCTCTTTACCATGATGGTAATAAGTTAAAACTTGCACAGTTCACAAATGCAGGATGAACCTTCTATTGCAAAAAATGTTACTAAGTGCTTTCATCCCTGAAAGATCATGGGATTTCATCAGAGTAACATTGTAAGAGAATCCACAGTTTAAAAACAAAGCAACAAAGTAACCATCAGGCTGTTGTACATTTAAAATTTAAAGTGACAGTACACTTAATACCAAGTAAAGGACTTGTAATTCATTAAAATACATGCCCTCAACATTAATTAACTAAAAAATCAATCCCCCACCTAAACCAAATGTAAAACTGCTGAATTATACAGTACTTTTTGATCTAGTATCACTTGCATGCAAAATGGTGTCCCACTCCATTACCATACCCAAAAAGCGTAAACATCTATTCATTCAACCTGACGGTTACTTTGTTACTTTCACAGGCTGTTTTTGTTTTTAAATTGTGAATTTTTGTTACAGAATTACTCTGATAAAGTCCCATGGTCTTTCGGGGACAAAAGCACTTAGTGATGTTTTTTGCAATAAAAGGTTTTGTCCTGAATTCATAATCTGTACAAGTTTTAACTTATTACTATCATGGTAAAAAATCTCTGCGGTGGTGGTGCTGTGGTAGCGTTGTCGCCTCACAGTAAGACGCTGTCAGGTTCGATTCTTAGCTAGAGCTTCTTCTGCGTGGAAACATACATGAATGGGCATACCTTCCTTGAAGGTTGTGCATCAGGGCTGGTAACTCAGCACGTAAAAATCAACTACCAATCATTAGCAGACCGGAGTTCCCGGTGGCGACCCCTAAAAGCCGAAAGACACAACAACTATCATGGTAAAAAATGTGATTTTGGATTCTTTCATCCTCTGCGTATTTCTGCTTCATGTTTGGTTACTAGTTTTGTCATTGTGGTTTACTGTACTTCTACATGAAAAGTTGTTCTCCTTAACCAATCAATTAAATATTGCTTTTTTTAGGAAAAGTTTCATTTAGATTACAGCCTCAAGCCATATAAAGAAAAATGACCTGATGACATTAAAGCAAGCAATATTTGAAGAGTATGACAAATAGGTAACATGAAGGGGAAATAAATTAGGGAGGATGAGGAGGAGCGATCATTGTCAGCGGCGCCACTGACAAACCCCAACCGTAGTACAGTAGGACATATACAAGGCTAAAGCAAAAGCAGAGGCAACCAAATGGCAGCCCAAAATACTTTGTACCTACTTAATACCATCAGAAAACCACCAGAAACTAGTTTCCTATTACTGTCAAACACTACCTTATTGACTCAGCAAGAAAAAACTATTTCCTCAACCTATCTACTCCCATCCCTCTTATATACTTCTACTATTCTTACCTACCTAAATGCTACACTACACTTAAATCCAAGCTAACTTCTTCTTATAATAATGTTGCTAAATCCACTTAAATCCAAACCAACTTCCTGTTACAATAAAGTTGCTAGATCCATTTAAAAACAATTTAGCTTCTTATTACAATAAAGTTGCTAAATCCACTTAAAGCCAAGCTAGCTTCTTGTTTTTAGTCAAGTTGCTAAATCCACTTAAAGCCAAGCTAGCTTCTTGTTTGTAGTCAAGTTGCTAAATCCACTTAAAACCAAGCTAGCTTATTGTAATAATGTTTGTTTATGTCTTTCAGCTTTTCCCGGTTAGGGATTGCCACAGCGGAACTCCGGTCTGTTAATGATTGGTAGTGGATTTTTACGTACCGGGTTACCAGCCCTGATGCACAACCTTCAACGAAGGCACACCCCATTCATGTATGCCTCCACACAGAAGACACTCTAGCTGAGAATCGAACGGGACAATGTCTTGCTATGAGGAGACAACACTACCGCAGCACCACCACCGCAGTTAAATTTGCTAAATCCACTTAAATCCAAGCTAGCTTCTTCTTATAATAAAGTTGTGAATCCACTTAAATTCAAGCTAGCTTCTTATTGTAATAAAGTCGCTAAATTTGCTACTGCTTCTGCTCACAAAACTCTGCACTGCCAAGCCTTAAAACAGCTAAACCTGTTTGAGGCAGACAACTACCAAACCTACTCACAGCTACTCACTGTGCACAAACAAATATACTAACCTGAAAAATGGCAATCAAAGCTACTCACTGTGCACAAACACACTACCCTGAAAAATGACAACTAATGAACATACTCACAGCTACTTACTGTGCACAAATATACTACCCTGAAAAATGGCAATCACAGCTATTCACTGTGCACAAATACACTACCCTAAAAATGACAACTAATGAACATACTCACAACCACTTACTGTGCACAAATGAATATACTACTCTGAAAAATGACAACTACTGAACCTTAGTGCTACTCCAGTCCAATGTTTCAAATGAAACCACCAAAGGTGTCACGATAAAAAACAGTTTTATTATTCCACAGGAATGAGTGCTTTCATCTGTCTGTATCCAAAGACTTCTTCAGATTCAAATATAAACTGCAAACACACACTTTATATCCATATAATCAATCACCTGACCCATTTAATAAATGCTTCCCCTCATATTCAAGTAGTCCTTCCTAGCCTGGTCACAATGTATAAAAACAAACGATAACTTACATATAGACATATAAACAACATTTAAATTTTAAGAATAATAGCTAAAAAGTCATAAAAAGTTATATATTGTAGGACTTCAATTTAAGAATGCAAGTAATACTTGCATAGTCATTTAATCCAGGTGGATTGAAGGCTGCCAGCCTAATTTGCCATTTTAATTCATGTGCCTCAAGTATATCCTTCCATGCCCCCCCCCCCCCGGGATTCTTTTTCACAATTTCTAAGCCAGCAAACACAAACTTGTGACCAGCATGTTGACTCACATGTTTTGCCAAAGCATTACTATCTTTTAAATGCTTAATGTCTAGCAACCTGATATAGTTTTTTGTGCCCCTTACCAAAAGTTGGTAGAGTGCCTCCGATGCCCTATTCTTTGCTATTGCAACTTCTTTCATAGCTTATTTGTTAGCCAATCAGTAGTCCTTCCGAGTCTGGTCAGCCTTTTCTATCTCCCTCTTCTTCCTGCATTCCTTCTTTCTTTTGATGACTTCCTGGACTTCTGCATTCCACCACCAGCTTTTCTTATGTGCCTTATTTCCATAGCTGGCTCAGCCACATATCTTTTCTGTAGTCGTAACACATGCTGTTTTTAGGCTCTGCAACTCTTCAACTCCACTTATATCCTCCTCTTCTTGGGGTGCTAGAGCCCTGAGTAATTCCTTGAACTGCTGTACTTTCTCTCCAGTCAACTTCCAGGTCTTCAGCCTGATCCCTGTTGAACTTAGAGCCTTCTCTGACCACTGCTGTTTCACTGGGGATGACTTTGCAATCATGGATTCTACCCCACTGCCTTTTCCTTACTAGGATGAAGTCTACCAAAGTTGATGTTGGCTACTTTTGTATGTGATCATGTGACTGTCTCTCTTTCTGAGCCATGTGTTGGCTACTATCAAGCCATTTACCAGAGAAAAATCTAGAATGGCTTCTCCTTCTTTATTCCTGTTGCCCCACCCATGTGGACCAAGTCATTCCTCATATCCTGTTCTGCCTGTTCCAATATGTGCATTCAAGTCACCCATTATCAACACCAATTCATGCTGTCCTGGTTTATCTAGTAGGTCTTGCAACTGCTGTCTGAATGCACTCTTTTCCTCACTATCACAACCCTGCTGTGGGGGGGGGGGGGGGGGGTAGGCTGAGATTATGAATGTTGCCCTATCATTGGAGTCTGACTGCCATGAATCTGTCATTAATTCTGATGATAGACCTCACTGCCTTCTGAAGCCTCTCTCTGACCACAATTCCTACACCATTTCTAGCCTGTGTCCCACCTGAGTAGTAGAGTCTGGGTCCCAAACCAAGTAGCTTTGCTCCACTGCCCTTCTATCTCATCTCTTGGATACATTGGATGTCCAGTCTCCTCTGTATCATCCTGTCATCCACTTCCAAGCTGTGTCCTGTCAGTGACCCTACATTAAGCGTAGCAATTCTCAGTTTATGTTTTGCAGGTTGGTTGGTTTTATATCCAGTTTTTCACTCAACAGAGCTATGCCAGGTAACGCAGGCTGGCAACTAGACATTGGCCAGCCACTAGCTTATTGACCCAGGGCTTCTAGGCTTTATGGCAGGTGCACACTGGCCAATAGGGGGACATATATCCCTCCCACTATTAGCAAGGGTCCCCTGGTGTGGGTCAGAGTAGGCCAGGTCCAAAACCCACTTATCACCGGTAACTACCCATGCCCATTTCTGGTGACATTAGTCAACATGACCGAATCACCTACAGCTATATTTTACAACATCTAGTGTGATCCATATTCTCCTATTTTGAGGATACTGTGCAGCACAGTAGATGCCCACAGCAGTTGGTCTGTACAACCCTTCCCCCTGTATGGGCACCATATAGAGTCTGTGCTGCTGCCCACAACTCCTTTCATTGCTGAGTTTGAGATGGAAACACTCAGCATGTTTTTTGGACATGGAAAAAACCCATGGAGACACAGGGAGAACATGCAAACTCCAAACAGGCATTGGTCGGAGGACAGAATCGAACCTTGTACCTTGTGCTTGGTAGGTGAATACCTTCATCATCTGGCCAAAATCTAGATCAATGGGAAATTCAAATATAGACTATTTATTCCCCCTAGCACCCTGGTATACCTATGCCTTCTTGTGGAGACTGTCAGCATGTTGCAAAACTCATTTATTTATACAATTCATTTAATCAACGTCTTACACTTCTAATAGTTGAATACCACAAATTTAATTGAATCAATAGTGCCCCATGTATTTCCTTCATATATTGTGGTACGCTACTTGTGGTTTATTATTCCATGCAAGAGTGTCAACTGCGTGATATATTGTATATATATATATATATATATATATATATATATATATATATATATAGATATATATATATATATATATATATATATATATATATATATATATATATATATATATATATATATATATATATGTGTATGTATGTATATATATATATATATATATATATATATATATATATATATATATATATTTATACACTTCAAAATATAGAATAATAAAAAATAAAAAAACACGAAGTACCAAATTTCAGGAGCAGGTGTAAAGCTTCCATTCTTTATTAGTGTGAAGAACTTCGTCAGACAAAACAATGAACATCGGAGCAGTAGTTAGATAAGAGTAAGCAAGCAACTAGCTGGCCAATAAGAAAAGACAAGATAATCAATATTATTAATACTACTTTAAAAGATCCAATAAATTCAACTGGTTATTTGGTTGTTATGAAACCAACCTGAGGAATGCAAGTAGTACATAATCATTATAATATTTGTAACATGACTCTAAGGGAAATGAGGGAACATTAAACCAACAGCGTAAGCAGACAACTGTCAAGACAGTACAGAATTAGCATATCCATTTTAATGCACATTTTATATTAAGCATTTCATTAAGACCTGGGGGTGATTCAGCATTTAATCTGAGTTGCCAGCGGAGTTCTTTAACTTCTAACAATGTATTAGTATCACCCAAAAACATTTCAACATAATCCAACACTACAAATCTGAATTTGTGAAAAGAAGGGCAAAAAAGGGAATGTTTCATAAGTGCGGTTTTTCATATCCATATTCCTGACAGCTGCAGCATGTTCTTTAATTCTGAGATGACAGTTTGCGAGTAGTTTTACCCACATAAAATGAAAGGCAAGATGCACAAATGGCTGCATGGACTACATTTGTGGTTTTGCAATCAAAATGACCTTTAAAAAAAAATATTGAAATTATCATGAGGGAATGTAAAAGTATTTCCTATTAGAATATATTCACAAGCAATACAAGTACCACAGTAAAACATGCCCGGAGAATCATTGTGAATATTTGATTGTGTTAAAAGAAATGGTGGGTCTCTATTCTCAAAGGAATTTCTTAAAGGTTTGGATCTTTTATGTGCAAACAGTGGGGTAGTACTCAATATGGCTATTGGTGATGATATCCCAATTTCTATGTACTATGGATTTGATGCTAGCAAGATCCCTGCTAATAGGGATAGGGAAACTGATGCTACTGTCTGCTTTCTTGTCTGAAAATGTGTCCTTGTAAAGCATTAGCGAGTTCTGTGAATGCAAGGTATCAGGAAGCCCAGAGTCAAAAAAAATGAGGGGCTTGTCTCTGTAGAGAACCATGATTGGTGGAGAAGTGGGCTAGGTCCTGATTCTCAGGTTGAATGGTTGAAAAATGGGTTCGGTTCTGAGTCAAGTTATGATGGGTGGAAGTAGAGTGAGGCAAGTCTAAATTGTGATTGCATGATTCACCAAATTAGCTATTATCTGAACTGGTAACCAGTGAGATTGGATGAAATGAGTCAGTAGCATGGTTATGCATCTGTGTATGTGAGGCAGAGGCATTAGTATTAAGAGTGGAAGACAAGAGAATGCCATTAACAACAGTAAAAGTAGACCTAGATTGTGCATGTTGTTTCTTGTACAAAAAGCCGTGCTTAATAATGGGTGGAAATTTAGTGTGTCTGACAGCAGAAATCTTTACAATAATAGAGTCCAGCAATCTTAAAGGATAATTCCTGTGAATCAAAAAGTTTTTAAACACTTGACACTCATTAATTAATCTTTCATCATCACTAGCAAGTCTGGCAATTATACAAGCAATTATGACCTTCCTGGAAAATTGCATATAGTTAGAGTTTATGTTTCAGTTACAAGTTTCATATATTTAGTCTTATTTCACTTCCTGTTTTCATTTTCAGAGTAAATGTCACACATTCTCAGAACACAGGAAACACACATATTGTAGATTAAACAGAACTCAAATATACCTTGCAAAGTTGTCAACAGCCCGAAATAAGAAAGTAAGACTGTGATGCCCCAACACTGGCCCAGTAATCAAGGAGCTTCAATCTTCACCACTGGCAACAGTGGGGATGTCCACACTGGGAGGATGACAAGTACACACACAGTAAAATGCAATTTCCCTTAAAACCCCTTCTGCCCAGATCATAAGGTAGTTCCGACTGCCACCAGCCAACTCTTTATCAGCTACTTAATGCCCTTAACAAAGGGTATCCAATCCCACTGTGTAATGTTGCTATTATCCAAATGGCAGTCTGACCAAGAGCAAGGCTATTTAGGAGTGGCCTGCACAGTGTCACCATATAGATATGCAAGTACCCTAAGAGCTTAAATATCTCTATAACAGACCAGCCACAATTAAAAGATTTAAATATATTTAATAATAAATAATAAAAGAACAAGACAATACTAAATATGTATTTCCAGTGACTTCAGAGTTCAAAATCACAAGAGATATTTAAAACAACATTGCAGGACAGTCTCAAATAAATAAAGAAAACATCTAAGCTATACTTTACTATATTCCTATCTGAATCTCAGATAGTTACTATGCCCTAAAAACCTACTTACAGCATGACAAGTGCAGGTGAGTGGATGTTTCTAGGTCCAAGACAAGATACAAAATGCACAGTCTCTCTATCTCTGAGAGAGTTCTTCAATTAATATCAAATATTACTGCAGGGTTAGCTTAGATGACATCACTTTTTGTCACCTGACTTTATTTCCCAAGCTAAACCCCCAGTGTAGGATTTGATATCTCCTAGCAAAAAATATATATATCTCAGATGTTTGCAGATCCTGGAAGTCATAAAACAATAAAACACTTCTGCATCTCAGACCTAGTAATTGCTTGTCTTCCAAGACTATCTCTAGACATTGTGCCTGCTACTGAACTGAAATTGAGAGATAACTTTTATAGCACAATCAGAAAACAATTTAATTTCAACTTATTTTCTCAACATTTTGCAAGTTAACCCTCTATGTTCTAGTTTCTCCTGTTACAACATAAACATTTACACAATTACAATAGTTTATATACCTTTGTATTCTAAGACAGCAGGGCATGCTATGGTTAAATTTTAGCTCAGTACTTTACACATTTACACACACGTCTGTATGAATCATCTTAATATTCACAAATGACATAGAATTATTTACAAAATTCCAAAGAGCTGTTCTGGCAGTATTTCCTTTTGTGACAAAGACTATATCACATTTTTAAATTGGTTTTCTCTATCCGGATACCAGGTGATGACCACGGGCCAGATATCAAAAAACCTGCTCTCAATGCAAGTGACTTATTTCAGTGTAAGGCCTATCTATAAACAGGCTTACTATGGGGACCAGTTCCCAAAACAGCTGTTCTCAGCCTGGTCATTTACACTGACAGCAAGTCTTTTAGAATCTGGGTCCATAAGAAAATAGAATGCATGACAATGTAAATATTCACAATAGCCATTTTTGTATAAAGTCTCTGTAAGTGTGTTTTTTTTCTCAGTGTTAATATGATCTTGGAGTTGATTAAATAATTTCAGAGGAAGTGGGGAGGTATTGGCCTGTATTTTTTTACATGCTTCAGTGAGAATCATTTACCAAAAGTGTCCTTGGTCACTTTTCATTCTTTATATCATGTTAGAACTAAGAAAATAAATATTTATGATATTTCTGAATTTCTATATTTCAGTAGCAAGGCCTACACATGAATAACTCACAAAGATTGTTAGGCACACTTATGGGGGGATGAAGGTCACACTGACAAGTTTCCATTATTATTAATTACAATAGTACACCTCATTTAAGGATTTGCATTTACTTTTAATTATCATTACCCACTGGCATTGTTTATTCTCACATCTCACTATTGCTCATTCGTATATGTTTCTTATATTAGTAGTAATTGCAGTATTTATGTTATTATAACTTGCAGTATTACCTTATGCTGCATACATACTATGTTCATGTGTAGTGGGCTTCCCACTGCCATCAGGAGTCATAACAATGTGTGCCTTTGCTTCCAAAGTTATTTCTTATTTAATCTCATAAAACATTCAGATATAGCTGAATGTGTATGGCTTCTCATGTACTCGTTTATTCACTGTTATTTCTTAGGCCAATCCACGAGGCTCTGTGGCAGTTTAAAATGTAGCTTACCCTATTGCCAACATCCTGGCAGATAGGTTCAGTGCTAACATTACCCCCCCTCACCCCCTAAAGGGCCCATCTCTATACCAGAAGAATGCAAAATTCCTATAATCATGGCTGCAGAAGTAAAAACCACACTCTCCAAAGCCAAGAACACAGCATCCATGGGACCTGACAACATCCCAGGCTGTGTTCTACATGAACTACAGAATGAACTGGCACCCCACCTAAGCTCCATGTTCAATCATAGCCTCACCTCAGGCTTTGTGCCCACTGAATGGCGCACAGCAATGGGTATCCCACTCCACAAAGGGGGAGCCACCATGGACCCCGGGATCTACCACCCCATTATCCTAATGAGCCTGGTCTGCAAAACCATGGAATGTATCATCATGGAACTTATAAACAAAGATAATGGTAATCTCCAAACTCTATACCCCACCCAGTTTGGGTTTGTAAAAGGTAGATCATGTCTCCTAAACCTGATTGACTTCTTTGAAGCAGTCACCAAAGCTCTAGACGAGGGTAAGGTGGGTCACACAGCCTATCTAGATCTCGCCAAGGCTTTTGACAACTTCCCCCACTCTGGCTCACTGACAGAACCCACACTGTGAAAATAGCGGACTCCAAATACGACTTCAGACCAGTGACAAGTGGATTACCACAGGGTTCAGTCCTGGGTCCTCTCCTGTTTGGTATCTACTTTTCTGAAGTACAGGCTAACACAGAAGGTCTTTGGCTAACGAAGTTTCATATGACTGCAAACTAGGAGCCATAATTGAAACTCCTAATGATGTGGACATCCTACAAAAGAGCCTCACTGAGACAGATGCCTGGTGTCAAAGCCATGGCCTGAAGCTCAATGCCAAAAAGTGCATTGTCAACCCTTTGGTAAAAACTCTGTACCCATGAGCTATCACATAGGTGGTAGTCTGCTTAACACTGAAAGTGTGATAAGAGACCTTGGGACACAGGTGGACAGTAGTCTCTCCTTTGATAATCACATTGCCACAATAGTCAGGAAATCCTTCTACGTGGCACACCTCATCACAAAAGATTTCTCATCCAGGAAAAAAGAGGTTATTGTTCCCCTCTACTCATCACTCATTAGAGCCATTATATAGTACAATGCCCCTTTTGGTATGTATTTCACAAGACATCTACAACAACTGGAAAGGCCGCAGAAATACCTCACAAAGAGGATTACTGGCCTCACACAGATGCCCTCCACAGACCGTCTCAAAAAACTCCAGCTTTACTCCATCACATATCGCCTACTAAGAGGCAATCTCTGCCTAATATACAAACTATGTCAAACCCAGAGCTTTTGGACATGCTCCACTTAAAGAAATCCCAATCCCTCTGAGCTACATGCTCTAGGGACCTTAACCTTGTCACCACAATAAACAGAACATGCTGGAGGAATAGATTCCTGTCCTAGAGACTTCCCATACGCTGGAATAAACTACCTATCTATATCAAACAAAGCTCCTCATTAGCACTCTTCAAAAAAAATCTTGATGATTGGATGGGAAATAGGAAATTCACCCTGGGGATCACCTCTGTGGCTCTGCTCGACAGGAGCACAGAAAAAAAAATTCTTGGGCTGCAAAAGCCAGGGTACCTTTTTGGCTTGGCTTGGCTTGTATAGGCCCTAGGGCCTATGAACCTATGTGTAGCACTGTTAAAAAATACCAGGATTGTCAGAAAGTTTATATGTCAATTAGTCAAGGTTTAATGAGGGTGCAAAATGCATTGTGGATTTCAGAACAGCTGGGACAGGAGCTGACAAGCCATAATAAAACAAATACAAAAATAAATTAAATTCTCCAGTAACCAGATATGCTCCTTTTATCCTAGACATGATGGGCCTTTATGATTATCATTTTACTTTGTATATGGTGGCTTTCTATCCAGGCTTAAACTGAAATTTGAAAAACCAAACAGCCACTGTAAGTCTAAATCAAATGTAATGGAACCACAAAAGGAAGGCACAGTCTTCAAAAAAGTTTATTTTCTTTTCACACACTCTAGCGCCTCAGCTGTTAAGCCTTCAAGGAGTAAAAATACAATGCAACTTCCCTCACCTCATATATACTCACTCAATCAGTCAATTAAACAATTAATTCAATCAAATACTTCCAGTTAAGTGCTGTGTTTAAACCCTTGGGAACCAAAGTATCAGATTTCAAAGTAAAAAGTGCTTTTTTATACAACAATTTTTATTTTACTGCTAGAGTGTCTAAAAAATAGACCCCACATGTTCTAAAACACAACCTTGCAACAGTTTAAAAGTACTTGCATGAAATTCTTTAAAATGCATAGCTAAAGGACTATCACAGTAAACTTTTTTAATGTCCCTTATATGTTCTTGAAGACGCACTTTAAACTTTTGTTTACTTTCACCTACATAAAACTTGTTACATGGACGTTTCAAAATATACACAGTTCCTTCTGTACTGTTCTTTACAACATGAAAACAAATAGAACATTTCCCACACCTAAAAGTCTGTGTATTTGTACTTCAGGCATTTGAAATTTACTGTGCACTATTATATCAGAAATACTACAGCCCTTTTTATAAGAAATCAAAAGCTTGTTTGTTAAACATTGTTCCAAAATACCATCTTTGAACAACATAGGCCAATGGTAATGTAACATTTAAAAAATCTGTTGACTTAATACATTGTAAATAGTCACAAAGTAAATCACCTTACCAGTGTGGTTGGCACTATTATTTATCAACTCAATAAATGGAAATGCATCTTCAAGCCATCCTAATGAATAGATGCATGAATGTCATGTCCTTACTATATGGAAAAAGGCATACAAAGTGCCATTTCACAAAGGAGGCCTGTCTAATGAATATGCTAATTTTAGATTAATCGCTATACTGCTTTCTATATCAAAAATCAGGAAAAATGCAAGCGCATGCACATATACATACACACACACACACACACACACACACACACACACACACACACACACACACACACACGCACACAATTGCTAAACTACCTCAGTGTACATAACTTTAGATCACCAATACAACATGTTTTTTGTCACAGCCTTACTACTGTTTAGTGACAGCATTAATTGTATTAAACTACCTTACCTTTAATGTCTGCACAAACTGTCTAAAATGTCTCTAAGTATTAAAGGATTGCCATATACCTTGTATTGATTCTTAACCAATGTTTTTATATTGTGTCTAATTCATTATACTTATTTAAATTGCACGTTTTGTTTTATTTTTAAAGATTGTAAAATTATTGTTCTTATATGTTTTATAATAAGTTGGAGCTGTTCTCCCTGGGCATCTTCTGAAAATGGGCTTCCACCCAGTCAGACTTTCCCAGTAATCAAATGTCAATAAATAAATAAATAAATAAATAAAAATTATGACAATCTAGTTCCCTCACTATTTCTTGACTATTCAAAAGCATTCAACACAGTTTCCCATCATCTACCATTACAAACATTGTGTTCTGTAGGCCTCCTTCTTACATCTCAATCTTGGTTTAAAAGTTACTCATCAGACAGATATCAAGTTATCAGGTGGCAGAATGAGTCTTCCTCCTCCTTTCTGCCTGTCACAGCTGGTGTACCACAGGGACCAATACTGGGACTACTCATCACAGGGATCCATATTGAGACCACTTACCACAGGGACCATACTGGGACCACTCACCACTGGGACCCACACTGGGACCATTCACTGGGACCACTCATCACAAGGACCCATACAGGGACCACTCACCACAGGGATCCATAGGGGGGCACTCACAATAGGGATTGATACAGGTACCACTCACAACAGGGATCCATACAGGGACCACTCACAACAGAGATGCATAATGGATACTCTCCTTTTTAATGTATTCATAAATGACCAGCACTCAGCAGACAAACATGATACTCTGATTCAATATACTTATGATTTATTAACCTGCTCTGTCTCTACCTGCATAAATTAAAAGAACTGACGCAAGAATCCATCACAACCATTGAAACGTTGTAAGAAAACATAAAACTACTACTAAACCCAAAATAAACTAAACTGCTTCTTTTCACTCTTAAATCACACTCTCAAAGTCAAGACCAGTTTAACATCACCACATCCAATAACACTAAGATAGAAATATAAACCCCATATCCAAATAACAGTCAAAAAGACAGCTGAAAACCTTGGCCTGTTGTAGGAGTTAAACCTTTCCTTACAAATAATGAGAGAGAAACAATTGCAAAAACCTTTTTACTCCCCACACTGCTTTACACCTCTTAAATCTTCACAAACCTGTGGCTACTCCATAGAACAAAACTCAAACAATGTTATAACAAAATCACAAAACTTTACTCCAAATTTGTCCTACATTACACATCACTGCTAAGTCCCCAGACTACTAAACTGGAATGAACAACTCCACATCCTTCACCATTCCCAGCATCTAGTAGCCCACAACTTAATATACAACAGAATAAATGCCCAGCCATTAAATCTTACTATAACCAAAGCAGAAATGTATGATTCACAGGGCAAATCTCTACTTACTATAAATAAATCTCTAAATACAACAGGAGATGCACTGTACTCCACCTAAGTCTCTAAAATTTGGAAGTCTATCCCTCCCTTCCCAAGCAAACTAAGTTATAAACTTTTAAAGCAGATCTTAAACAGCATCTAATATATTTCTGGATATGCCAATATTCATCCCTAGGAAAAAATATGCACATAATCTTAAACAAATGATTTTATGCAACATGAAAAGCTACAATGTAATGCCTTTTTTGCACAAGTAAAAGACTTGAATTATATAAGTAAAGATTTCCATGTTATGTTTTGCTCTTGTATGTAGCCTGTAAACTCTTACTATATATTACTGTTGTTATTTATTATGTGTTCTTTCCCTCCACTAGTCTCTACTGAGAAGAGGTTCTCATGTCCAGCCTCACATTGCTGGTTAGCAAATCCAAAATAAAACAGAATAAAAATAAATAAATATAAAGCTAGTACTTCCACATAAAATTAGCTTTTGTGACAGTACTTCGTGAAAGTAGCTCTTGTGATGGTACTTCCATGTGAAGGTAGCTCTTATGGTAGTAGTTCCATGTGAAGGCAGCTTTTGTGGTAGCACTTGAAAGTGGTTCCTGTTAATATTTCCATGTGAAGGTTGTTCACTTGTAAAGGTAGTGTCTGTCTTAGTACTTACTTCCATGTGAATGTAGTTTCTGGGCTAGTACATCCTTCTGGAAACAGACTCTATGCTTTGTGTAGATAGTTCCTGTTTTAATACATGTTAAAGTAGGTCATGTGCTAGTACTTCTGTGTAAAGGTTGTTTCTGTGTGAATACTTCCATTGTAGGTAATTTATGTACTAGTATGTCCTTCCATTTAATGGCAGTGTCTGAGTTACTGCTCCCATGTATATAGTTCCTGTGCTAGGATTTACATAACAGGTAGTTTCTGTGTAGTACTCCCATGTGAAGATAGCTCCTGTGTTAGTACTTCCATGTGAAGGTAAATCATGTAATGGTATTTCCATGAAGGTATTTTCTGTGCTAATACTTTTATGTGAAAGTAATGTCTGAGCTGGTACTTCCACGTGAAGATAGTAACATTTCTGTGGTAGTAATTGCATGTCAATTACTGAGATAGTATTTCCATAAGAAGGTCTTTTATGTGTTGATACTTCAGAAAGGGTCTCTTAAGTGGCTTCACACTGGACATTTAGATGATATTTGTGTGTTTCTGCAGTAACATACTTTGGGACATTTACAACTAAAGTAATATCTTTAACCTTGAGCAGCATCTTCAAGGAGCATTAGGGTTCAGGAACTGCAGATGTGTGCACAGCAGAGTTAGTTTAACTGTCAAACTGCAGTACATTGTCACAGCTACAAATGCATGTTTTTTTGTACACTTTCACAAACTTCATTTAAATATTACATATTCTGTAAAAGAGGCAAGTACAATCCAACTTCTTTTGCTCTTACCTTTTAAATAATTGCTTATATTTGTCCTAATTCGCTACAGCTTCAGTGCAACTTAGTTCACTTTTCCTGCATTTCCCTTCTGGAAGAGCAATTACATTTTTTCAGATCATTGTAAATTTTTATACTTGACCACCCTTCTTAGAAAAAAGTGAGTTTTGCTGAAAACACATCAATAAATGAAGCTTGAGGTAAATGTATTTATCTTGAAAGTCACAGTTCCTTGCCTAGAAAGGCCATGTGCGTTTGCATAATTGAAACCATTCCTATGCTGGGTACTCATGTTATAGGAATCCAATTCCAACTTCACTTAAGAAGCTTGCTATTCTACCTACTGGCTCTGAGTAACCAATTAAAAAAATATATTATACATGTATTATGTGCCACTACTGTGAATTTCCTACCACGGAGATAAGGATGGAATGTTTTGTAAAAGCCACACTTTTCTCAAGCATTTCTTTTTATATCATTGTACATTACTGTTTCCTTGGCTAAAATATTTGGCTAAGGCATATCACTGGACATTTTTCTACCTTTGAAGAAATATTGCTGACTAACTATTTAATTTCAGGCTTTGAAGTATCAATTTGCATGATAAATGCCTGTTTATGATCAGGGTTAGTGAGCACTGGTGGTATGTTCAAACCATCCATATGTTACTCAATCCATCCATGCATTTCTCAAACCATTCATGTGTTACTCAAACCATCCATGCATTACTCAAACCACCCATGGATTACTCAAACCATCCACCAGTTACTCAAACCATCCATCAGTTACTTAAACCATGTATGCATTACTCAAACCATCCATGTTATTCAAATCATTCATGAGTTTTTGGAAAATCTGCTTACAAGCTGGTGCCCAGAAATGTTTATACTTTAGGGTAAGGACCATGAGATGAGTAAAAAAGTTGTATTCTTACCATCTATCAAATTACTCAATCCACTACTATCTAAAGAGTTCCAGAATTTTGCTTCAAAATTATTATTATTATAATTGTTATTTATAATTAACTTATAAAACTTGGACAAACTGCCTTTGTAGGTCAATCTACCTTTGATAACAGATATATTCATATAATGGAGGTATAGTGTTCTGTTCCTCTTCACTCATATTATCCACAAATTCAGTTAATTTCTAACTGATTAATAACATTAACTGGTTAGCAGATTCATCCAACTCATATTCTTTTAGCAAATATTTTGAGGACTTAGCTTGTCTTTTTCAAAGCAATCAGACCATAATGTTAATTCAGTTCTTTTTAGTAAATTCATTCTAACATTGTTCTGAGTTTTCTTAAATCTGGAGGTATGTGCAATGGGAAAGCAGAAAAACTTCCATTTTGATATTAATGGAGTTTTAAAACATATTTCTTAACTGTTTTATGAATTGATTTCATATATGCAGAGTCTAAAGACTGAAATTAATTTCTTTCTAAGGTAAAGTTTGTTAACCAGATGAAAGGATTATTACATATTTCTAATTTATCATTGTTAATAAACTTACAAGGATTTAGTATAATCTGCTCCTGGATGGGTTTTCATTGACTAGTGTACTTTGAGTCTATCCAGAATATAATAGAGTTACAACTTGCAACAACAGAAGCTAATACCACCATACTCCCATAATCGTATATGATTTCTATAAGGAATTCTCTGCTTTTTAGGATAACATAAGAATGAAGTTAATGTTTTTTCCATTTTCTTTAAAAGTTTTTGTCAAGTATTAGAGTTATTGAATGCAATATGTGCAATCTTGGGTAATATAATAGTTTCTCATAAGTACTAACCTATCCTCAAATGTAAAAAAAATAAAACATTCATTCAATTTTTAGTAAGAAATAACACTTCTTCAATTTCTTTTTCAAAATTGTTATAAATAATCTTACTCACATCTTGATAGATTTTTATTCCTAAATATTTTACTTCTTTTCCTTCCCAAATATATTTATATTTATCTTTAAACGTACTATTTAGTAATTGATTTAACACTAAATTTTCAGTTTTATTATTATTAAATTACAGCAGCAATACATCTTGAAATTTTCCAATTTCCTCATCTATTTCGTCAATCAAATAATTTGAATCTCTTATAGTTACTAACATATCATCTGCAATAAGCTGTATTCTAGATTGGCAATCTCTGTTAATTGAGAATACATACTTTTTTCTTTGCTTCTTATACTATTCACTAAGGGTTTGATAACTAAAGCAAATAATAGAGGAGACAAGGGGCACCCTTGCTTTGTGCATTTGTTTAAAGTGAATCCTTGAGAAATGTAAGCTCTAATTTTAATATATGCTTTGTAGTCTCTATACAGTTTTTTTTAAATATTCAATAAACTGCTCTGGAAGTGCAAATGCTTCTATAGTTTTAAACAAGTAGCTCCAGTCTACACAATCAAAAGCTCTCTCAACATCTAAGCTAATTAGGGACAATTTTTTGTTCATTTATTTTGCTAAATCTAAGTTGTTACCCTTTTTATATTATTGTACATTAATGTATCCTGTTTGATCTTTATCAATTAATTTATCTACTATATCTCTTAATCTTGTGGCAAAAATGGAAGTAAATATTTTATGGTCTACATTTAATAATGAAATAGGTCTATATGAGGAGACTAACTTATTACCTTTTCCTTGTTTAAGTATACTGTAGGTAAGAAGATTACATAAAATTATCATGAGGGAGGAATTATTTTGTCACTCTGAATTTTCCTGAAAATGTCACTCAGTAATTCTAAAATATTTAATGGAAACAGGCTATATAATTCCATATTAAAACAAAAAAAGACAGAGTACAGGTAACAACCACAACAAGGATAGTCAGAATGATCTGAAGATTATTACAAAACTTCATTTAACAAAATATAAATCTCAGTATCTCTAGCACCTTGGCTATGAAGACTTTACAGGGTCTAATACTTTAACACAGACACACCTACTTAAATACTTTTAAAAATAATTAAAAATAATAAGATAATTTAAATCAATTAAAAATAATATTTCCAATTACAGTCATTATTTAAACCTTTATTAAATAAAGTATCAAACTTTAATTTAAATATTAACTCTTTTCTTAATAGAACACTTTTAATGTCACAAATTTCAAAATGTTTGAAAATCATTTGTTCCAATATTGTAGTTTGCAAATCTATTATTTCTGCATTATGAAAATTCTTAAAATGAACAGCTACAGGGCTTTCTATTTTACCCTTCTTAATGTCACTATATGTTCTTTTACTTGTGTAGCAAAAGAACTTTTAGTCTCTCCAATATAACATTTTTTACACCTCTACTTTCACAACTATACATGCCCTGTGTTTCAAAATGATGACCATTAATAACTGAAAAACTATTTACTACATAGTCAGAACATGTACATTTTCCACAGGGAATAGTATCCTTAAGTACAACCTGTTCATTTAAATTTAGTGTAGCCATACAAAATACACTATGTACTATAATATCAATAACATTTCAACTACATTTGTATGATATTTGACGTGAATATTCCAACATTAAACCTAAATCTTTGTTTTACTAATTTACTTCTAAAATATTTCACTAGGTTAACCAATTCTTCTGAAAACAAGGTGTACCTTATAACAAAAAACCTAGGTTCCTTGTCTATTTTATATCTAGTACAGTTAAGGTTTCTATATTGAACTCCACTTTCTTTATTTAAACCTATTAATTTTTGCTTTCATTCTCTTAAATTCATATCATAACCTCTCTTATTAAAAATTTGAATAGCTTTTCCAATTTCATATTCAAATTCCATGTTATCATACACAATCTTTTTATTCTTATAAATTCACCATAGGGCAATGCTTTCAAAGTATGAGGAGGATGACAGCTATAACCATGTAAAAACTGTTGTCCACTATCCCATTTTCTATTAACTCATGTTTTAATACTAATATTATTGATTCCTTCCATAATAATATCCAAAAACCTAACTTTTACACCTACTTGCAACACATCAAACCAGGGTAATAGGCTTATTCAACAGAGATATTTGTTGATCATTAAGTTTATTAGTAATATTTTTTCTTTAAATAATTGTCAGTTTTGTGAATATGAATATTATTATTTTTATCTTTATTATTATCCTCATGGAACTTTTTTAAAAATATTAAGCATTCCCTGTATATCTGAAGTAAGCTTATGGATGTGAGGATTTCAGATGTTATTGATATGGGCCTTTTTGCTTAACATCTTACTTCTATTAACTAATCTATGTAGGTTTTTGAAGTCATGACATAACTATGAAATTTTATTTTTTTCTAAAGTTTTCTCCACATTATGTGTTAAAACTGTTTGATATTTTGTCATTAATTTTTTTAATGACTTCAGTATTATCCAGTTTCATTGTTGTTCAGATATCGCTGTGTTTATTTCATCTTATATTTCTCACAACACTTTATTCCACTCTTTTATTTTATTACTAGTCCATTTCCAATTCTATCTTTAATATGCATTTCAAAGAGTCCCATAATATGACTTTACTAATCTGACCATTATCATTCAATGATAAAAAATTCTCAAATTGTTCTTTAAGGTAACTCTAAAACTCTTTTAATTTCATCATATATACTGGGATTCTATAAATGATCTTTAATTTCCTTATATCAATTACTATAATAATACTTAGTTTATTATGATCTGATAAAGGACAAGGAATAGTTTTAAAATAATTCTCTTTATTAAGTAAATCTACAGAGGCATAAATCCCATCAATACCTGTTTGTGTCCCATATGCACAGGAATAATGAGTGAAGAACAATGACTTATCTTCTGCTTTTACTAGTAAGTCAACCAAATAATTATCACTAACCCATCTGTTTAGTGCTTTAGCTGTTGTCAGAATCTTATCTTTCTTCTGCTTTTTTGTATCTTCAATACTAGCTATGTAGTTAAAATCCCCTGCTAAAATTAAACTACCCTTCCAATGACTTTGTAGTAAGTTTAAGTGATCTTTAGCCACTCATGCATCTATCCCAGGGATCCAGTAAAAATTAGCTAGTATATAGAGTTTGTCATTATATTTGATTATTACAAATTAATACATTCCTTTGGGATCATTAATGAAGTCCATGACTTTAGGCATTACAGTGGATTTTCTCCAAAGTATAGCAGTTCATCTTCTCTTTTTGTTAAAAGAAACAGATGATAACATTTCATCACCTAAGTTTTTTAAATATTGCATATCTTCATCTGCCAAGTCAGTCTCTAGCAAGAATATAATGTCTACTCTATTTAATTTTGGATATCTTGTTAATGATTTCCTTTTGTTGCCCTTACTTCATCCATTTATATTAATAGATAATAGATTAAAAGTAGCCATACTGTGTATTTAGAAATGTTTCTTTTAAAAGATAATATGCTACATTTATCCACCATATTGATTTAATTATATACAAGATTCTAATGTATTCCTCCAACACTATCTTAACATTCGAGATTTTTTTGTATTCTTCCTTTCTACAAACTAAACTACTTGCTGTGTTATCCCGGTTAGGGGTCGCCACAGCGGAACTCCGGTCCGCTAATGTTTGGTAGTGGATTTTTACATGCTGAGTTACCAGCCCTGATGCACAACCTTCAACAAAGGCACACCCATTCATGCATGCCTCCACACAGAAGACGTTCTAGCTGAGAATCAAACGGGACAACGTCTTGCTGTGAGGCAACAATGCTACCGCAGCACCACTACCGCAGGACTCACAAATTAAACAAACTAAACTACTAAATCTGAAAAATAACAGAATCAAAGACAAGCCTACAACTATAACTGTATATATTGCTAATAAAACACACCCTACCATGGATACCAAAGTTCCTATTTTGGCTATTGACTAGTCAAAATACTATACTATTGTTCTACCCACCAACAACTAATAATTCATCAAAAAAATAGACAAAAGCTACTCTGACTTACAAATAATTAACATAATATTACAGAGAGGTCAAAATAATAAGAGACTATTAATTTAGTCATATATGTTAGAAAGGATGGCACAGTGGTGCAGCGGTAGCACTGTCGCCTCACAGCAAGAAGTTCTCTGGTATGATTCTCGGCTGGAGTACCTTTTGTGCAGAGTCTGCATGTCCTCCGTGCATTTGTGTGGGTTATCTCTGGGTGCTCCAGTTTCCTCCCACATTACAAAGGCATGTGTCTGGAGCATTTCTCCCGGGGCCTCCGCTGAAAATTGGCTTAATTCCAAGTCGGACTTTCCCGGTAAACAAATGTTAAATATTTTGCCATTTAAAATGATTCCCCCATTACTACATAAAAGTTTAATAATCCTCTTCTATTAATCACAAATATTAAGTAATCCAACAAGCAATATATTATGCAATATATTATAAACCTATTTATGTATTAGCAGTATAAATTACCCACTAAATATTCCTAAATTATTCACTCATTGAACATTATTATAACTAGATCTCTAAATAAAGAAGTATAACAGAGTGGAACCTGAAGAAATAAAGTCATCTGTAAACTTACAGGTAACAGGTAATCATACTAAACGATAATACAAAAGAGAAATCAGTGTACATATATATTTATCATGTCAAAGACAAACATATTTTATAGCCATATCTTCCTCTGAAGTAATACCTTTCAGAGAAAGCCTGATGCATTTTGACAGCTGTGCCTCATATTCACAGTTTCTGTTACTACCTAGCTATTGTCTTGATACAGCCACATGATTTGTCTCTGCTGGAGACATGGGCCTTGACTCCCCCTTACTAACTTGCTTATGTGATTATCTCCATGTTCTGTTTTATGTAATTCTGTGCATGCAATGCAATGTGTCATCAAAGTCAATATGCACCAGAACCTCTGCTGGGATATTATCAAATACTGCCCTGCTTATCTTCTTGCCCAGTTACCAGTTTATGTAAAGCCTGGACAGTATCATATGAAAGAGTTTATAGTTCATAGATCAAGGCATACCTGTGTTCATGCAAAGGCAATGTTAAAGTACAGATTCCACATCTGCAGAGTATACCAAATGGCAAACCCAAGAATCCAGCAACATCTTGAAAGATTTCATAGAGATGTATATAAACTGGGCTTTGATTCCATAAATGAGAAATGTAAGAAGTAAATTTGAAATGTCTTACAGGTCTACAAGAGCCAAGATGGAAGCAAGGATAACGTCTATCTTATAATATTATTTTGTAGTGACTTAATTCCAAACCCAGTAAGATTCTTCACTCCTCGTTGTCTAAACCTTTGAACTCCTAGCATGATCTGTCTTTCATAAAGTGGTATCCAGTGGAACATAAGCCCTAGTGACCATAGCTAGTATCTGTTATATATACCTGTATAGTTAAAATGTTGAACATCACATAGGCATCTAGTAAATGTTCTTTGTTCTTCCCAAAGGAGCATTAAATCAGTCTTAGAATAAGAGCATAATATACAATCTGATGCAATAATTGGACAAGTAAAAGTTACAAATAATTTTGTAAGTAAATCAGAAGGTCTAGACTGAAAACTTATAAAAAATGATTAGTTTGATGTGAATAATGTCTTCCAATTTGCATATAAAATTCCATTTTATAAAGCCATAAGGTGAGCCAGTTTAATATAAGAACATTAATACCAAGTTTTGTCATACATGCTATAACAACTGTGAGTAGCACACTATTGATTGCTTTGGAGAGATCCAAAGACACCACAGTAATATCCAGTACATTATCCACAGCCCTGCTAACATGATCATAAATACTGATTAGTCAGGTAGATGTATAATGAGTTTTCATAAAGCCATGTTGACAGATATCCACACCATGCTCAGGATTATCATCAAGTAAGTTCAAGCTCAAAAGGCATCTTTTGAAAGCTTTCCAGAATGAGGAAGTTAAGACTTATTAGACTGTAATTGTCTACAATACAACTTGCATTTTTTGTAAACCAGAATGATGTTAAGCTTTTCCCAAGAAGATAGAATAATGCATTTTTGCACGACAGTATTAAAAATTATACCAGGACAACTATATGTGAGCCTCGGTGTTGAAGCAATATACCAGGTATATTTTCCAGCCCACTGTTACATTTTATTTTCCATAAAGAAGCCTCAACCTTGTTGTCAGTAATATGAGGACAAAACATCTAAACAATTATAGGTGTTATCTTTAGTAATCAAGGATTAGAAGATGACAATGTGAGCAGGACATGTTAGTGCTAGAAGCTTGGTATTTGTAACCAAAGTGCTTGCAAAAATGTTAGACATTTCAACAGAGGCGCTAATTAAAGTGCCATTGTTAGAAAGGAACCTATACAGGTGTGGCAACCATGAACAGAGTTCATATAAATAAAGAACATTTTATGATAGTTGTTGCAAGAAACAAGTTTTTTTCTTCATAATTTTTCAATACATTCATGAATGACTGATTTCATTTTTCTACAGGCTGCATTGAAGCTAGTTTTGGTGGTCCTAGCTCTTTTGCAAGTTATTGATATTCCATTAAACAGGAGTAGGAACATAATTAAAGTAGCGTCAAATTTATTTTACAACTGTTCATCAAGCTTGTTCATTGTGATTCAAAATGGTCCCAAGATTGCAAAGGGTCAGAATTGCAATTTTCCATTAAAGAATCAGGATTATACACAAAATGTAAGTGGTTTAAATGCAGGATGAGAATTTATAATGAACAATGTGTTATTTTTAGCCCAGTTGCAAAAAGAGATGAAAATATGAAAATCGATATGGTCAGAATTGCCCAGCTAGCATATGGGAGTGATCTCAGAAATGTAATGTACACAAATTAGTGAGATAGAGGTCCTAACTAATGTTTTACTTGTTGAAAAGTCAATTAGGTGAGACAAACTATGCAAGGAAGACATATCCAAAGACTCCCCCTCAATGAATAAACAAACAGCACAGACTGTTTGTGAGTGTTTAAAGCCAGCTAATAAAATAACGTTGCTATCATTTTCTAAAGTACTACCCATATTGTAAAAGAATGCTATTTTCTGCTCCAAATTAACCTGGGGGTCTATATTATAACATCGAAGCTTCAGGTATTCAAATACCTAAAGCTCGACAAGTAAATAGCGAAAGCTGAAAATCAAGAATGGCCACTTCTGCAAATTTTGTAACAGGGAACAAATTTGCTTGGCCATTATGGGGAATTTGCCCTTTTCTCTAATGTAGAGCATTCTTGGAGTTGGTATATTTAGTTAGGGGGCTTGTGGGGGGCACCCCCCTACATCAGGGGGTGCGGGGGTGAAGCCCTCTTGATTTGGGTTTGAAAGTTTGTTTTTTTTGTTTTGCAGTCAAGCAATTTCTTTCCCTGTGTGGAAGTGGCTGTTTGTGGTTTTGAGCTTTCACTATTTATGTGTTGAGCTTTAGGTATTCGAATACCTGAAGCTTCTATGTTATAATATAGACCCAAGCCTGGGGCTCCTACAGCAAGAATTTAGTTTTACACACTGACAACTTGTCTGAGGCTAATGATTTCACTTTAGTTATTGTTTTTTTTTTGTTGTTGCAGTTATCTGACTTGGCCCAAACTGTATCTTGTACAAGGACATGAATGCTGCCCTCTGAGGTGTGAGTTCTTAGACACTCAAATGTTTGAAATCAGGGGATATTAATATTGTTACACTGCAGGGCTTCAGTAATAACCAGAACTTTGAAGCCATACAAATGAGTAAGAACTTGATGCTCACACTTTCTTATTTCAATTTCCGACATTTGCACAATAAACCTTTAAAAGATAATTAGCACCCCTGAGTTTTTGTACTGACATTGTATGATTTTTTGGCAGGCCTATACACTGATTTGCAGTGGCTGGAAAATGGTTTGTAAGATGTTTACCACTAAAATAATTCAAATGGAGTCCATTAGGGGAAAAGAATAAAGGATGTTACAGGAAAGATTCACAATGTGAGATTTACATCATATTGTTCCTTGTACAAAACTTGAGTCAGCCATTTTTAAAAAAGAAAATCCATTGTAAATTGATAGTCTGTTAGATTGGAGGAAGGAAGCATTTCACTAAAACAGAATGTTACACTATGTTTGTGATAGAGTTCAGGTATTACAGAAACTGCTTTATATAAGTGAAACAATGGAGTTGTGAAGAGGTCCTTTATACCTGCAAGAATAACTAAAGAGTGAAATGACCACTGATCCTTTAAAAATTTATTTAGCATGTTAGGGATCTCAAATAATTTTCGGCCTCCCAGGCTACACTGTAATTTCTGACTTGCTTATAGAAGACATGGGGCTGACTGATTTCCTAAGCATAACAACCTCAAGAAAAAGTACACCTCTTTGGGAAACAAGGTCAGTGACCAGACCAGACTGGAGTCATGAGTCCTGACTGGACCAAATGCCTCCAACTGCTCTTCTCTTGAGCTTATGAAACTCCCGAATCTGGTTGTTATTACTACTTTGTTTTGTGATTCCCCTCTCTCCTTTTTTAACATATTGTTCACATCTAACTTTCAGACATCATATCTTTACTGGTTTGTGTAGCATATGTAGCTGTGTTAGTGGTAAAGTCCCAAGAAACTGTAGGCTTAGTTGCATGAAAAACATTGTCACAAAGCTCCTGGGGCACCAGAAAGGTGCCTACTCCAGATGCAGTAGAGGTATAACAGTTGGGTGCACACACACACACACACACACACACACACACACACACACACACACACACACACACACACACACACTGATTTGAAGTTCAGTCTGAGTGGAAAAACAGATTATATTGATGGAAGGATAGGGAGATATGTTATACCTGAGAGGACACAACAGGGTTCAGTGTGTTTGGACACTGTTATTATATGAGGAAAAAAGCTTTTTTTAGACCAAGGAAATTCACAAATGTCTTTCCTTAGGTCCTAGCAATTCATTTTCATAGTTCTCTAGACCTGAACATGTTCTACAAATGCTCATATCAATACTTGAAGAGGCCTCTTTCCTAATACAGTGCAGAGAAAATTTACAGCATGGGTAACTAACAGTTTCCTTAAGCAGGGATGCTTTCTAAACCTGAGCTTGTGTATGCATACTGGAAGTCACTTCTGACTCTGCACCTGCTATACCTGCCTCACTGAAATGTTATGATGTGTATTAAAGTCTCTGCATAACTCGCAGAGCATGCAACAGCTCAGGCCCTTGATCACAAGTATGAAGCCTATGAAACCCCTTAGTAGGCTGACAGAGTGTGTGCTGGACAGAGGCACAGGGAACTAATCTAAGGGGTGGTGAAAGCCAACACATTCAGGCTAGGTTTATAAATGCCTTCAGGCAGATAGCCTAGTACCTACCTATGAACCTATGAACCTAAAATGCCTACTAGAAGCAGAATGCACTTAGAGGCTGTTGATGAATAAATAAATAATTAGAATACAAATGAAGTGTAGTGTAACAGTTCCTCTGACTGACCTAAGTGAAACAGACTGACCAATCAAGTTAATATTACTTTCTAACTACTGCAGGCATAACAATAGTTATGTCTAATGCTGCATCCCTTCTTACAACTGAAATCTTTTCCCTCTTCCAGGAGGGGAGGACAAGTCTTTCTGATAATCTGGAGCAACTGTTGCTTCAAAGCAAGCTATGACTGTTGTGGTATCAATGTTGTTATCTCTCTCGTGGCGTTTATTCTTCACCCTGCTGCTTTAGACATTTAGAATGTATATCCCTCATTTGGTAACACTGGAAACATCTTACACCAAGACCTTGATGAGTGATTGAGCCACTGTTCACCCTTTTGCCTGTGCAAATTGGTGTGAAGGTTTAGACTGCACCCCATGACTTCCTTTATGCTGTTGTGTAATGCTAGATAACATTTCTCATGCAATTGTTCCTTACTGAGTAGGTAAGAGTCACCCTACTTCCATATTCTTCAGTAGTGATACATTCTCAGTCTGTTACCTATATTTTCATATTCTCAGGCAAAGTATTAAATGCCCGTTTTCTTACCATAAGGTCTCGCAATACATCAGACATAGTAACTTGACAGCCTCTCACCCACCTATGAAAGTAAGTGCTTATTTCTGCAGTGAAAACATCAATGCTGTCCTTTGCATTTCTTTTATGTTCTCTAAGCTTTATTCTATAAGCTTGAGCAGTAAGTTTAAAGCATACAATAAAAACAAGTCTGATTTTATTGTTACTACAATAGCCCATACAAAGCATTTTAGTTAATGCATGCAGTGCCTTACACTTGACTGAAACATGTAAATACCTCATTTATTGCCTCTTTTTAGTTTGGTGCTAATCATAAACTCTTTCAAATACTTCCATAAGATTATCAAAGACATCCAATTCTTCATACCAAAGAAACAATTTAGTAGTGCCATCCAGGGATTAGCATTAACTCCCAGTATTTACATGACTTTGGCAAACAGGCAGCAGTTCTCTGCCATGGTGGTATTTCTGCTTTGGTTCTTGTGCCATAAGTTATTTCATTCTCTTGGCTGTTTTGATATGTCTCATATCTAGCACATTTTTTCAGTTCATTTTGGATTCTGAGATCCTCTGTGGATGGACTGAGTACATTAACAGTATGATCTGTACTCACAATCCCTAACAAGCTGACTTTAGGTTGCTTGTGCTGAGTCTTAACAATACCCACCATGATTATCATATCATCCTTACTCATACCAGCTCATTTTGCCTGTCTCTTAACTATTCTGAGTCAAAAATGAAATAACTGCTGTGCGAGATCTATACTGTATATTTATCTTATGCCTACAAGGATATATGCACTTTCTGGTGTCAAAAGCATTTGTAGGCTGTACAACATCCAGTACACAACATCCCTTACTACTGCCACCAAAAATATGTGGAGAATGTCCATACAAATTGTATCCACTGCCACCAAATAATATGTGATGAGTGGGTAGAGCAAAGTCTCTGAATCCATACTGCTGCAAGAAAATAAATACCTGAAGGGTAATCATCTTTAAGGGGATACAATAAATCTACAATGCTACTTTTGGTAATAGCCAACATCTCTTATACCCAATTAGCTTTACACTGTATGACTGCTAATCCCAGTTTCACCAGAATTTCATACATTATTAAACTGAGTTTAGTGTCTTCCAAAGAAACTTTACAGAGAGTAATTGAAACTTCTCCCATGTGATTTCCTACACAACTACATGCACACAATATTTTGCAGAAAGGACTGGAGTAAATGACAAATCCTGAGTATCCACACCATCTCCTTTAATTCACAATAATAATGAAACCATTCAAGCATCCCTGACAGCAACAAAAAAAACAAGAACACAGCATTACTGTTTGCACTTAATATAAGCTAATGCCTAAATACTTGAATTATAGCACACAAGGTTTTTATATATATAGGTTCATAGGTTGGCACTAGGCTATCGGCCCTAGAGCCTATACAAGCCTAGCTGTAACAATTCCCTAGCTATTTCTTCCCACAGTATTTACTTCCCTGGACCCCTGTCTAGCAGGGCGACTGACGTGATCCCGGGGGTGAATTTTCCTATCTCCCATCCAATCATCAAGGTTCCTTTTAAAGAGGGACAAAGAGGCATTCTGCTTGACATGTATGGGCAAGTCTATTCCAGAGTCTGGGGAGTCTCTGGGTTAGGAACCTATCTCCCCAGCATGTTTTGTTCATTATGGTGACATGGTTTAGATCCCTGGAGCATGCATCTCTGAGGGATTGGGATTTCTTTAAGTGTAGTATGTCCAACAGCTCTGGATTTGACAAGGCCTTGTATGTTAAACAGAGATCACCTCTGAGTAGGCGATATGCGACAGAGTATAGGTGAAGTATTTTTAGACGGTCAGTGTAGGGCATCTGCTTTAGGCCTGTGATTCTTTTAATGAGGTATTTATGCGGGCTTTCCAGTAGTTGCAGATGTCTTGACGGGTACATACCAAATTGGTACTGTATTCTATAATGGGTCTAATGAGGGATGAGTACAGTGGGACAATGACCTCCTTTTTTCTGGATGAAAAGCCCTTAGTGATGAGATGTACCACATAGAAGGATTTCCTGACTGTTGTGGCAATGTGGTTATCGAAGGTGAGACAACTGTCCACCTGTGTCTCTAAGTCTCTTATCACACTTTCGGTGTTTAGTGTACTGCCACCTATGGGGTAATTCTTGGGTACATGTTTTTCCCAAAGGGGATAACTGTACATTTCTTGGCATTGAGCTTGAGCTCATGGCTCTGGCACCAAGCATCTGTTTCTGTAAGGCCCTTTTGTAGAATATCCACATAATTTGGGGATTCAATAATGGCTCCCAGTTTGCAGTCATCTGTGAAATTCAAGAGCAGTCCCAGGACTGAACCCTGAGGTACTCCACTCATCACTTGTCTGGAGCTGGATTTGGAGTCAGTTACTTTTACAGTGTGGGTTCTGTCAGTAAGCCAGTTGTCAACCCATCGAGTTATGTAGGCATTAATATCCAGCTTAGTAAGTTTATCTATGATTCCAGAGTGGGGGATGGTCAAAGGCCTTGGCGAGGTCCAGATAGGCTGTGTGTACCACCTTACCCTTATCCATGGCTCTGGAGACTGATTCGAAGAAGTCACTTGACTTGAGACTCACAGTAAACACCCTAACATATAACTTTAGGCACCAATCCAGGGCAGGACTAACTCTCCAAACACCCAGAAATAAACTACACAGCTTTTCTATCCTGGTACC